>NW_027397138.1:4448068-4458410 GCF_003265705.2 Callorhinus ursinus
GCTGCTTTTAGGTTCTCTCTTTGCTTAGAGGACCCCTCTCAATATTTCTTGGAGGGCTGGTTTCGTGTTTGCAAATTCGTTTAGTTTTTGTTTGTTCTGGAAGCTTTTTATCTCTCCTTCTATTTTCAATGATAGCCTAGCTGGATATAGTATTCTTGGCTGCATATTTTTCTCGTTTAGTGCTCTGAAGATATCTTGCCAGTCCTTTCTGGCCTGCCAGGTCTCTGTGGATAGGTCTGTCGCCAATCTAATGTTTCTACCATTGTAGGTTACATATCTCTTCTCCCGAGCTGCTTTCAGGATTTTCTCTTTGTCACTGAGACTCGTAAGTTTTACTATTAGATGTCGGGGTGTTGACCTATTATTATTGATTTTGAGAGGGGTTCTCTGTGCCTCCTGGATTTTGAGGCCTGTTTCCTTCCTCACATTAGGGAAGTTCTCTGCTATAATTTGCTCCAATATACCTTCTGCCCCTCTCTCTCTCTCTTCTTCTTCTGGGATCCCAATTATTCTAATGTTGTTTCGTCTTATCGTATCACTTATCTCTCGAATTCTGCCCTCGTGATCCTGTAATTGTTTCTCTCTTTTTCTCAGCCTCTTTATTTTCCATCATTTGGTCTTCTATATCGCTGATTCTCTCTTCTGCCTCATTTATCCTAGCATTTAGGGCCCCATTTTGGATTGCACCTCATCAATAGCCTTTTTGATTTCTATTTGGTTACATTTTAGTTCTTTTATTTCTCCAGAAAGGGTTTCTCTAATAACTTCCACGCTTTTTTCAAGCCCAGCTAGTATCTTTAAAGTCATGATTCTGAACTCTAGGTCGACATCGTACTAATGTCCGTATTGAGTAGGTCCCTGGCTGATGGTACTACCTCTTGTTCTTTTTGCTGAGGTGATTTCTTTCGTCTTGTCATTTTGTCCAGAGGAGAATAGAGAAATGAGAGAACAAAATGCTAACAGGTTTACAACGTCCCCAGCAAATATACTGTATACAAATCAGAAAATACCTGAAACCAGGGGAAAAGAAAGGGAAAGAAAGAAAAAAGAAAGAGAAAAAAAAAGAAAAAAAAAAGGATAAAAACAAAAACAGAACAATACAAAAAAAGCAGAATGTGATCAAATATGATCAGGCTAGTGCATAGATCAGTGCCACACACTAGATTTTGGGCGTATTTTGGTCTGTTAGAAAAAAGTGCCTCCTAAAATTTTAAAGGAAGAAAGACATATATGTACAAAATAAGGGTTGATACAATGAAGGGATGGAAGATGATTGTAAAGATGAAAATTATAAAAGATTTTATAAAAGGACTTGGTAAGATAAGTTGTTTGAAAAAAGAAAGAAGATTTAAGAAAAGAAAAAAAAAAAAGGAAAAAGGGAGAGAATGTGATCAGGCAGGAGACTAGAACAAAGCCATACACTAGTGATTTAGGGTATATTTTGATCTGTTAGAAGAAACTGTACCCCAAAATTTTAAAGAGAGTACAACTTATATATATATGCCAAAAATAAGGGTAACTACTATGAAGGGATAAAATATGACTCTAAAAATGAAAAATAAAAAATGTTTTTTTTTTTTTTAAAAGGGATTGATAAGATGTTGGTTGAAAAAGGGAAAAAGAAAAATAAAAAAAACAGTCAACAAAAATTAACTTTGTTGAAATAATGGATCATGGTTAAAAAAAAAAAAAAAAAAAGCCATGAATTTATGTGCAGTATTCCCCTAGCGCTGGAGTTCTCCCATTGTCCTTGATCGATCAACTTGGTCTTGGCTTGCTGGCTGTTTGTGCTGATCTTCTGGGGGAGGGGCCTGTTGCTGTGGTTTCCAAATGTCTTTGCCAGAGGCGGAATTGCCCCGCCCTTGTCGGTCTGGGCTAAGGAAGCTGCTCCGGTTTGTTCTCAGGAGCTTTTGTTCCCTGCAAGCTCTCGGTACAGCCTTGGAGGACCAGGGCAGAAATGGTGGCCTCCCAATCTCCACCCGGAGGAGCTGAGAACTCAGGGCCCCGCTCCTCAGTGTGTCCCCAGAGAAAAGCAGTCACTCCCGTGTCCCCGGTCTCCAGCCGCACTCCGTGCTCACCCGGCCTGTGATCGAGCGTTGCTGTCTCTGGCACCCGACCCCGCGCGGAGTCTCCAAACCCAGCAGATCCCTGCAGTGCGTTCCCGCACCGCTCCTCCCCGGGAAGGAAGGGGAGTCTCCCCGGATCTGCTGCTTGTTGGGTCCCTGCTGGGGGAGCCGTGCCCCGACTGGGCCGCAGATCACAGTTTATGGCAACCCCGAGCTGAGAGCCCGCGACTCTGCTCTGTCTCTGCAGCCGGCTTCCCCGCTCTGATACCTGGGAGCTCTGGCGCACTCAGGCACCCCCGGTCTCTCCGCGACCCCAAGGGTCCTGAGACCACACTGTCCCAGGAGGATTCCACCCCCCGCTTAGCCACTGCAGCGACGTCCTTCCGCTGAGCCAACTTCTAAAAGGTCCGATTTTGTGCTCCGCGGCTCTAGCACTTGCCAGAAGCGGCCGGCGGGGGCCCCTCCCCCGCCGTCTATCCTCCCGAATATCGCCTCGGATTCACTTCTCCGCACGCCTACCTTCCAGTAAGTGGTCGCTTCTCTGTTCAGAGAGTTGTTGCTACTCTCCTGTTCGATCTCCTGTTGAGTTCATAGGTATTCAGAATGGTTTGATCCCTATTCAGCTGAATTCCTGAGACCCGACGAAATCTAGGTCTCCTACTCCTCCGCCATCTTGCTCCTGAAATAAGCTAATTCTATAATTTGTAGTAATAAATAATTAAGGAAGGGTAAGTAAGATGATTATATAAAAAAATAAATTTGAGAGAAACTGACCTTTCTAGAAAGTAACTGACCTTTCTAGAAATTTAAACAGATTATAAAACCATAAAAGTTAAAACAGTGTGTTACTGGCACATGGACTAACAGATCAAGACAACAATATAGACAATGTAGCATTACATTTTTATCACATTAACTTCCTTTAAATTTGTAAAGAACTTCTCCATATCAGTATACAAAAATGAATTGTCCAATTAAAAAAGAGCAAATTATGCATATAAATAATTTACAAAAGTAGTAATACAAGTGGATTTCTTTTTTTAATTTAAAATCAGTTAACATATAGTGTCTTATTGTTTCAGAGGTAGAGTATGATTCATCAGTTGCATATAACATGCAGTGCTCATTACATCAGGTGTCCTCCTTAATGCCCATCACCCAGTTACCTCATCCCCCTCCCACCTCCCCTCCAGCAACCCTTAGTTTCTTTCCCATAGTTAAGAATCATTTATGGGGGGCACCTAGGTGGCTCAGTTGGTTAAGCGACTGCCTTCAGCTCAGGTCATGATCCCAGAATCCTGGGACTGAGTCCTGCATTGGGCTTCCTGCTCAACAGGGAGCCTGCCTTTTCCTCTCCCTCTGCCTGCTGCTCTGCCTATTTGTGCTCTCTCTCTAACTCTCTGTCAAATAAATAAATGAAATCTTTAAAAAAAAGAAGAATCGATTATGGTTTGTCTCCCACTCTGATTTTTTTATTTTTATTTTCCCTCCCTTCCCCTATGATCCTCTCTTTTGTTTCTTAAATTCCACATATGAGTGAGATCATATATTTATCTTTCTCTGACTGACTTATTTCGTTTAGCATAATAACTTCTAGTTCCATCCACGTTGTTGTAAATGGCAAGAATTCATTCTTTTTGATGGCAGAGTAATATTCCTGTGTGTGTGTGTGTGTGTGTGTGTGTGTGTGTGTGTGTACATATATATATATATATATATATATACATATATATACACACCACATTTCTTTATCCATTCATCTGTTGATGGACATCTAGGATCTCTCCATATTTTGGCTATTGTGGATGTTGCTGCTATAAACATTGAGGTGCATGTGTCCCTTCGGATCACTATGTTTGTATTCTTTGGATAAAGACATAGTAGTGCAATTACTGGGTCATAGGGTAGCTCTATTTTCAACTTTTTGAGGAACCTCCATACTGTTTTCCAGAGTGGTTGCACCAGCTTGCATTCCCATCAACAGTGTAGGAGGGTTCCCCTTTCTCCACATCCCCGCCAACATCTGTTGTTTCCTGACTTGTTAATTTTAGCCATTCTGACTGGTGTGAGGTGATATCTCATTGTGGTTTTGATTTGTATTTCCCTGAAGCTGAGTGATGTTGAGCATTTTTTCATGTGCCTGTTGGTCATTTCTAGGTCTTCTTTGGAAATGTCTGTCCATATCTTCTGCCCATTTCTTGACTGAATTTGTGTGTGTGTGTGTGTGTGTGTGTTGAGTTTGATAAATTCTTTATAGATTTTGGATACTAGCCAAAAGTAAGACATTTGCAAATATCTTCTCCCATTTTGTTGGTTGTCTTTAGTTTTGTCAGTTGTTTCCTCTGCTGTGCTAAAGCTTTTTATCTTAATGAAGTCCCAATAGTTCATTTTTGCTTTTATTCTCTTGCCTTTGAAGATGTGTGTAGCAAGAAGTTGCTGTGGCTGAGGTCTAAGAGGTTGCTGCCTGTGTTCTCCTTTAGGGTTTTAATGGATTCCTGTCTCACATTTAGGTCTTTCATCCATTTTGAGTTTATCTTTGTGTATGGTGTAAGGAAATGGACCAGTTTCATTCTTCTGCATGTAGCTGCTCAATTTTCCCAGCACAATTTATTGAAGAGACTGTCTTTTTTCCACTGCATATTCTTTCCTGCTTTGTCAAAGATTAATTGACCATAGAGTTGAGAGTCCATTTCTGGGTTTTTGTGCCAGTACCATACTGTCTTGACTACAGCTTTGGCACACAGCTTGATCCAGAATTGTGATGCCCCCAGCTTTGGTTTTCTCTTTCAACATTCCTTGGATACTCAGTGTCTTTTCTGGATCCGTAAATTTTAGGATTGTTAGTTCCAGCTCTGTGAAAAATGTTGATTGTATTTTGATAAGGGTTGCATTGAATGTGTAGATTGCTTTGGGTAGCATGGACATTTTAACAATATTTGTTCTTCCAGTCCATAGCATGGAATGTTTTTCCATTTCTCTGTGCTTTCCTCAATTTCTTTCATGAGTGTTTTATAGTTTTCAGAGTACAGATCCTGTACCTAGTTGGTTAGGTTTGTTCCTAGTTATCTTATGGTTTTGGGTGTAATTGTAAATGGGATTGATTCTTTGGTTTCCCTTTCTTCTGCCTCATTGTTAGTGTATGGAAATGCAACTTATTTCTGTGCACTGATTTTGTATCCTGCCACTTTGTTGAATTCCTGTATGGGTTGTAGCAATTTTGGGGTGGAGTCTTTTGGGTTTTCCATATGAAGTATCATATCATCTTTGAAGAGTGAGAGTTTGACTTCTTCTTTGCTGATTTGGATGCCTTTTATTTCTTTTTGTTATCTGATTGCTGAGGCTCGGACTTCCAGTACTGTGAACAACAGTGGTGATAGTGGACATCCTTGCCATATTCCTGACCTTAGGGGAAAAGCTCTCAGTTTTCCCTGTTGAGGATGATATTCACTGTGGGTTTTTAATATATGGCTTTTATGATACTGAGGTATGTTCCTCTATCCTTATACTGCAGAGAGTTTTTATCAAGAAGGATGCTTATTTTGTGAAATGCTTTTTCTGCATCTACTGAGAGGATCATATGGTTCTTGTCCTTTCTTTTATTAATGTGGTGTATCACACTGATTGATTTGCAGCTGTTGAACCACTGTTGCAACCCAGGAATAAATCCCATTTACTCTTGGTTAATAATTCTTTTAATGTACTGTTGGTTTCGGTTTGCTAGTATTTTCTTGAGAATTATTTCATCCATGTATATCAGGGATATTAGCCTGTAGTTCTCTTTTTTGGTGGAGTCTTTGGTTTTGGAATCAGGGTAATGCTGTCCTCACAGAATGAGTTTGGAAGTTTCCCTTCCATTTCTACTTTTTGGAATAGTTTAAGAAGAATAGGTATTAACTCTTTAAATTTTTAGTAGAATTCCCCTGGGAAGCCATCTGGCCCTGGACTTTTGTTTGTTGGGAAATTTTTGATTACTGACTCAATTTCTTTCCTGGTTATCAGTCTGTTCAAGATTTCTATTTCTTCCTGTTTCAGTTTTGGTAGTTTATATGTTTCTAGGAACTTATCCATTTCTTCCAGGTTGTCCAATTTGTTGGCATATAATTTTTCATAATATTCTCTTTTGCGAGAATTACAAAATAAAGCATATAGATTGAAAAGTTTGCTAATGCACTGCACTGATGTGGGATGGGGATACAGCTAAACTTTCTTGTTGAATTATAGATTAATATGACCTTTATGTGGGACAATTTACTAAATCTATCAAAATTTGCTCTCCACATATACTTTCACCTAGCAAATCTTATTCTAGTAACATTCAACAGATATACTTGCTCATGTCTGAAATGAAATATGATGAAAAAGAATCATCGTTGTGTGTTTTAAATGGCAAATATTAGAAACAACCTAATTTTCCATCTAGTGGTGCAGTGCAATGCTATGCAGCTATTACAAAGACATATCTGTGTATACTGGTTTCCAAACCAGTTCTTGCTTCTTTATCATCTATACCAGTATGAATCCACACTTGCTCAGACCTTTTTTGTTCTGACCAACCTCACTGGCTTTATAGACCTTTGTTCAGTAAAACAATGTAAGATACACAGCAGTGTATATAGTATCTATAATTTGGGAAAAGCAAAAACTTACTGTATGTATAGAAGATCCATATAAAAATGGATAATAGCAATGTTATTTTGGAGAGGAGGATATAATGGGGGGCTTAAAAGAGTGTTTGGGTAGTAGACTCAATTTTAAATTTTGTACCTTGTGCATATGTTACTTATACATAAGTAAACAATGAAGAAAAAATGAGATCAAATATTTTGTTCTTGGTCTGTATTTGCATTATCATCTCAGTAAATACAAGCAAGAAATAAAATGGTGTATTTTTATATTATGTGTTTGGGCTTTATGCAACAATCTTAAATAACCTTAAGGCTCTCAATAAAGAAGAGTTAAAATCTAAAAATGAGAGGCAAAATCTTAGTCAGTAAAGCTGGACTTATCATTGTGAAAACAAATATTAAGAGTAGGGTGATGATGTCTTCAACCCTACAGCTAAAGTAATTTCTATGAAGATTTCTAATGCTAGTAATAGGGGATTAACACTGCAGAGGTTTGCAAAGTTTGCAGTTGTAGAAGCCAGGTTAAGTCCAAAACAGAATCTGTAGTTCACCTACCTTGGATTCTTGCTTCTTTATCATCTATACCAGTATGAGCCACTTGGTCACACCTTTTTTGTTCTGACCAACCTCACTGGCTTTATAGACCCTTGGAGAATGTTAGTGCTGGAAGGATCTTCAGAGATGATGTATGTGGTCACAATCTTTGTAATTCTTTTTTTTAAGATTTTATTTATTTGAGAGAGAGAGTATGAGAGTGGGGAGGGTCAGAGAGAGAAGCAGACTCCCCGCCGAGGAGAGAACCCAATGCAAGCCTCGATCCCTGGACTCCAGGATCATGACCTGAGCCAAAGGCAGTTGCTTAACCAACTGAGCCACCCAGGCACCCACAATCTTTGTAATTCTGACAGGGAAACAGATGCTGCAAAAAGGTTAAGGGAGTTTCCTTGGGGTATAGAGGTAGTTAATAGTGGAGCCAGGACTGGTGACCGAGTTTACTGACTCCCAGTTCAGTGCTGCATTTGCCTTATAAATCTTCCTTTTTTTGGGCTATCCTTGTGTTCAACAAGAGCCAAGAATACTTTACCAGGAATTTGAAGTAGTCAACATGCAGGTCCAAAAGCCCTGAGGACTCAGGGCATAGATATGGATCCACAGCCTCCACTTTATGACTGTTTCTATCCTTGAGCATTACCTGGTGAGGATGTCTGATCACAAGGGTTTTAAGGAACACTGCTAAGGCAGCCAGAATGCCACATACCAACTGAGAGCAGTGTTACATCACAATTTTTGCTGCTATATCCATATAACATTCCCCCTGGTTGAGCTTCCTGGATGCTTCCAGGAGGTGGAATTCCTTTTAGGATCATTGACATGTCCTTTAAGAATTCAATTGCAAAGTAATAAGAGGAAAGAAAATTAACACTAATAGGTACTTACCATGTGCCATGTTCTATATTTTATGCCTGGAGTTTCAGGGATTAAAAAGATATGATCCCTTCCCTCAAGAAGCCTAGTGCCTATCAAAGGAGACAGTTAAGTAAGTGAATTGATAGAAAACAATGTCATATATACTATAGAAAATGCATCTTCACCATGTATTGTAAACATTGAATGGTGGCTCTGATTACCTGGGGACAGGCAAAGCTAAGTCTAGAAATGGACTCAGTGAATGTTTTATAGAGTAAATGATGAGTGACTAAACAGATATTCCAGACTGATAAGGGGCAGGGAGTAACACACACAATGGCAAGGGCCTTGAGGAAACAAGATCTCTTTTAAATTCCCTTTTCATGAGGCTTAAGCTGTTCACTATCAATATTTATTTTTCTTGCTTTGTGTGTAATCTGTTTCTTACAATTTGACAGATCTCAAAGTCCCAGAATAATTCAAAGTTCAGTTGCAGTTCTGTTCATAATCAAAGTCTGAGTTGTGATTGAGGACGCTGTGAAAAAAAAGATGTATTAGTTCTTTTTGTTTCATGTAGCTACATTGCTATATTTCTCTTCAAAAAAAAAAAAAGGTGAAACACTTTGTATCTTTACACTTCCAGAAAAAGTTGAGAAGAGTAAGCAAAACACTTTACAAAGAATAAACAGCTATACCCATACGTGTGATTATGATGGTGAGGGTGATGATGGTAATAGTGATGATGATGAGGATGATGATGATGAAAAAAACAGAGGATATCTGTTTTGGTTCATGGCAGAAAGAATTCTCTTACATCTGATCAATTTATTGGTAAGTACAGACAGCCTCTCCGTGAGCAAAAATCCTGAACAGAGCTGCTGTCAAGAGAAAATGACTTGATACTACCTTGACATATCAGTAGGAACTGAAAAGTAGATAGATGACTTCCACTGGTATCTGAGAGCTGGCAGAAGAGGGATGGGCTGTCTCACTAATAACTCCATTTCTTCTAGCAAAGAATTTTAATAAAAGATAGTATATTTTGAGGTTCTGCATGTGTCCTTAATTATAAATGGAGTCTGGCCTTTTTGAAATAATAGGGGTCAGGAGTCACAAAAGCCAATGAGATTTTGCATATGCTTGTGTGTGAGTGTGTGTACAAGTGTTTACTCCTACATCATACCTGCATAAACACACATAGATATATGCAAAGTTATCCACGTGTATCAATATGACTCACTCACAAACTCATATCTAATGTCTTATCTGCAAGTGTCTCTCATACACTCTTCCATTCTGTGAATTGTTTTTTCTTTCCAAATGACATGGGAATGTTAATTTGGGCCCAGTTGTGTTAACATCACCCCGGACACTGATGTCATTATATTACTGACACTATTCATAAAGAAACATCAGGAATGACTAACACGTAATATAGCGGATGATGATTTTAAATGCATGAGTTTATGGCAATTAAACCTGCTGTTTTTGGATGCTTTGACAAAGGACTGGAATTGGAAATAGTTCTCCTCAATTATTTTAATAAAATTATTTCAGTGAGTGAAATTTAAATAATTTGGCTAATATAAAATATTTTTGTCAGAAATTGAAATTGATACCATGCTGCATAATTTAATTTTTTCTTTGCTTGCTGTTTTCTTCTTCATTAGCTACACAGAGATAAGGTATAAAAAAGAAGATAGATGGAGTAGTGGACTAGCTATAAAGAAATCCACGTCCAAGAAATATTGTGGGTGATTGGACTAGACATCCACCTAAATATCAGAATTAGCTGGGAAAATGAGACAGATAATCTTAAGCTTCAGATTTAGTTTTGCACAGAGAAGCATATAGATGAGGGAATTTGAGTTGCAAGGAAAATAAACCCAATAAAATTTGCTCAACTATGAATGAGGGGATATTTGGGTTATTATATAAACATCACAAACAATTGCATTGAAATTACTAACAAGGAGCAAAGTACAGCTGGGTCTCCTGGGACTGGAACTAGATTGTTAGGAATAAATCTCTCTCTCTCTCTCCACACATGCACATGCACATGTATGCCATGTTTTCCCTTCCTTCTTTTTTATGACATAATAGGAAGTTCCCTTCCTCCCTCCCTCCCTCCCTCCCTCCCTTCCTTCCTTCCATACTCCCTCCCTTCCTCCCTCCACTCTCCTTCCTTCCTTCCTTCCTTCCTTCCTTCCTTCCTTCCTTCCTTCCTTCTTCCTTCCTTCCTTC
>NW_027397138.1:4458420-4480291 GCF_003265705.2 Callorhinus ursinus
CTTCCTTCCTTCCTTCCTTCCTTCCTTCCTTCCTTCCTTCCTTCCTTCCTTCCTTCCTTTCTTTTCTGTCAGCTTGTCTGTTGCATTCTCCTTTCTGGAAAGTGGGTTTTCTGCTTATTCTTTGTATCATTTCTCCCATAACTATGGCTTGAATGTGACTATGATTTGTCTTCCATAAACTTTGGTCTCAAAACTACATGGATCTTTATGTATAGAATAACATACTACCATGTGGAAAATCTCTGTTTTCTGGTTCAGTTTCTCAAGAAGAATCCACTGTGCCAGTGGATTGTCTAGCCTTCGTTAAATTCAGATATTACCAATTGTGTTCAGTGAGGTGATGGCTATGAGCATGAAAAAAATATGAGTGTATGAGATGTCATGGAACGAATAATTCTTGGGAGGAGACAATTTATCTGGGTTCTAGCTCTGGCTCTGCTCTGGTTATGCTGTGATCTGACAGTGTGTCCATTTGTCTTTTCTAAGATTTAGCTCATCTTGAAAATAATGTCTTCTTGGAGGATGTCATCAAGAGGATGTAGCTGCTGGTTGATCCATTCACTGAACTTGGGCAATCAGAGTCTCCTCATCCCCTCTTCTGTCCATGGAATGTACATTCTGCCCACTGTTCCCACAGCTGGGACTGTTTAAGAATGCAACTTTAAGAGAGTAATGTTTTGCTGAGAATGGATAGTACATGTGACTGAACCCATTAAGGCCTCTATGTAAACTTTTAAGATTATAGTCAGCAGGTACAGATATTTACTCATCTCACAGGCTGCCCAGGACAAGCCTCATAAGATCCGTTGCTTACCACACCTGCCACCTACCATTCTGGAGTGGCCTGTCTCTTTCTTCCATCTCTCATTGGTGACCCATTTCAGGTTTCACCTGGGAAGCTCCTGAGGTTTTGAACCAACATGTCTATATTATAATATTTTC
The DNA here is from genome assembly GCF_003265705.2 of Callorhinus ursinus. Classification (NCBI taxonomy): domain Eukaryota; kingdom Metazoa; phylum Chordata; class Mammalia; order Carnivora; family Otariidae; genus Callorhinus; species Callorhinus ursinus. Next base: position 4,459,363 of record NW_027397138.1, read on the forward strand.
TAAGTTTCCTCTTAGCTTGAGATTGGTCAAATCTGTGATACATGTTGAAGAAGTCCTCACTGTTGGGCTTGTGGCAGAATGTAAAAGGATAAGATGGAGGGGGGGAATCAGAAATCACACCAGTGTTTCTAGCTTAATTTTATGAATTTAGAAATCCAAATTTGTATATTAAAAACCAAAACAAAACATGGGTTGTGTTGGGGTCAGTGCAATGTGCAACGCTAAAAAATTTAAACCTAGAGCTGAGATACATGTTTATTTTGTTTAATAAAAGTAGTTGCTTATCACAATTTTCACCAAAAGTACCTGATTTATATGTATCTTTGCAGTAAACCTGGAGTGAAAAGTTTTTTGTTCTTCTTTTGTCATGGGTTAGAAAAAGTGGTTATGTGTGATTTTTTTTTTTAAACTTTTTATTTATTTATTCATGAGAGACAGAGAGAGAGAGAGAGAGAGAGGCAGAGGGAGAAGCAGGCTCCCAAGGAGCAGGGAGCCCGATGCGGGACTCGATCCCAGGACCCCGGGAACATGACCCGAGCCGAAGGCAGACGCTTACCCATCTGAGCCACCCAGGCGCCCCTTATGTGTGATTTTTGATCAAGTAGTTAGTTCTGTTATGTTCTGGAAATTAGTTGTGGAATTCAGCAAACCTGATTCCCTGCTGTGTGAAATGGGAAACAAGGAGAAGAAAGATCTGTGAGGAGAATAAGTGAGCTCAGTGCTTTGATGAACAGGAGGCCAGGTGTTAAATTTAATTGCCTCCAGAAAAAAATCAAAATTTTGCTTTTCAGCATTAGTCTCACACTTTCTAATCATGGTGGACTTTTACAGGAGGAAGAAAGGGGATGGTGTCCATGGCAAAACATTTTAAAGAAACGTGTTCATGGCAGAGATTTAAATTATTATGTGCTCTTTATTAATAGATTTTTAAAACATACAGAATTGAGTATATCAAAAACTCATTTCTATCATTCAGTTTTCTCAGATATTAACATTCACCATATTTACTTCAAATTCATTTAAGAAGCAAAATAACTGCAGATCAAAGTGGAATTCCCAAGATACCCTCCTTGATCCTGTTTCCTGTTTTTTTTTTCACACAAATTTAATATCTTAAAATCATTTTGTTCATCATGGAAAAGGAGAGACAATGTTTATGGTCACATATAGTTTCTACATATTCATACATCTATTAACATATACAATATGATATTCCATGTTGCATATTCATAGCTGTCTTTGAATGAATGTTTGCAAAATTTATAGAACTGGTATCAGCTTTTCATTCTAAATCATGTTTATGGGGAATTATCTGTACAGATAAATATAAGCTACCATGTATTTATTCTTTCTCTTTTTAATGAGTGTTTAAATTGTTTCCATTTTTAAATTATTAACCACATGAATATTCTTGTTTATATCTCCATGGAGATGTGTGCTAGGGTTTCTTTGTACATCCACAGATGCAGAGGCTGGTCTAAGGATAAACACTCTTCCATTTTACCTCTTACTGACCAACTGCTTTCCAAAGAAATTATATTAATTCATAATCCCACCAGTAATGTTTATGATGTCCTGCTTCTTCATATCTTCACCATTAATTGAAAAGCTCAGAGTTTTAAATTTTGTCAGCATGCTGGATATTAAAAAATATTTCACCTTGTCTAACTTGCATTTCCCGAATATCAGTGGAATTAAAATATTTTTATGGATTTATTGGGTATTCTTGTTTCTATTCCTATAAACTGCTAGCTTGTTTTTGTAGAACTTTTTAATTTTCCACTGAATTGTCTATCCTTTTCATTAAGATTTGTATTCATTTTTATTTATTTATTTATTTTATAGATTTTATTTATTTATTTCACAGAAAGACACAGCAAGAGAGGGAATACAAGTAGGGGGAGTGGGAGAGGGAGAAGCAGGCTTCTAGCCGAGCAGGGAGCCTGATGTGGGACTCAATCCCAGGACCCTGGGATCATGACCTGAGCCGAAGGCAGACACTTAACGACTGAGCCGCCCAGGTGCCCCAAGATTTGTAAAGTATTTAAAAAGTTGTTGATGCTTGTTCTTCATTAGTAATTTTTTTTTACCACTTGATTTTTAAATTTTATAGTGTTTTCTCTGGTTCACAGAAATTGTAATGTACTTACATTTATTAATATTTCCATTTACACAATCTGCCATTCAGGAATTCTTTGAAAAATATTTTCCCATCTTAAGGTCATAAAAAATGTCTTATACTTACTTGGTAAATTTTAAATATAAACATTTAAATATTAAAGTAAGTATTTAAACCCATCTGAAATACTTTATGTGAAACGTATGAATTTTTTTCCTCAATAACCAATATAATTGAGCAATCTGAAATTTCCTACTGACTTTTAATGCTACTACTGTCCTACATTAAATTCATATACAAGTGTTTCTCTCTTTCTGGGTTCATTATTGTAAAATGAAAATTAGAAGTTAATCCTACTACCTGGTTGTTCTTCTAATTTGTACTTTATTTTTCTTTTTCCTTTTTCCTTTTTTTTTTTACTTTCTATATAAATTTGTGACTGGGGCTATACCAAAAAGTAGAAAAACCTGTTAAAATATTCATTATAATTATGTTAATTTGGAGACATTTCCATCTTTGTGACATTGAATCCTCTTTTCCATAACCATGGTATATATATCTCCATTTGTTCATTTCTTGAATTAAATCTTCACATCTTTCAATCGATTTATTGATAGGCATCTCATAGTAATGTTATTTGGTAAATAGGAATTATTATTGTTGCATTGGCTATTATGAGCTAATAAGAATGCTATCATTATTTGAAAAGTGAACTTTTATTGGAAAGACTGGGAAATGGTCTAAATTTTACTAAGTATTATCTTGACATCTTTTGTAGAAATTATATTTTATGCAAGTAGGGATCATTTTGTCTTTTTATTTCCAAGTAATATACATTCCATTTCTTTTTATTTGTCTTATTACTCTGGCTAGGATTTATAGTAACATTTTGTAATTTTATTATACATTACTTGGGGTTTTCCATACAGATATTTATATCACCTGCAGATAGGGGCTGTGTTATTTCTTCCTTTCTGCTCTGTATGTCTTTTAATTCTTTCTCTTGGCTTATTATGCTGGCTAGTACTTTCATTACTATGTTGAATAGCTGTGGTGAGAGTGGACATCTTTGATTTGTGCTTGATATTAGGCGGTAAGCATTCAGTCTTCTGCAAATATGTAAGATGTTAGCTTAAGTATTTTTGAAGATTCTTTTTATCTGTTTGAGGAACGTCCCCTATATTCCAAGTATAGAGCTATCCCTTCCCACTTAGTTTATCCTTCCTTCTAGATCATGTGGGATTTCAGCTTCTCCAAAGAACTTTTCCTGGTTTCCATAATCTCTGCACTCTTGATATGTTTATCATTACACAATTTGGCAAATATTGAAGTCTAATGCTTTGCTGTCTTGCTGTTTTATGTGTTGCCTTCCATTTAGGCTGTACCTGACAAATTAAATTAAAACCCGAAAGTGTAATTCAAGAATCAATATTGTTTAAAGCACTCTAGTTGGTACCAATATGCAGCCAAGTCTTAGCACAAAAGTTGTCCTAAAGCAGTGGTTCTCATGCCTTACCATGTGTAAGAATTATTGGGAGGGCTTGATAAAACTGATTTCTGGGTTCACCCTCCAGAGTTTCAGATTTGGTAGAAATCTAGATATGTGAAACCCAACTATTTCCATTTCTAACAAGTTCCCAGGTGTCTCTGATGCTGCAGGTCTGGGGACCATACTTTAGACTAGTGGTCCCAAAGAATCCTAATCTGGCACTAGTGTTCCAGTAGAAAGCATTGAACAGAAAGTACTAACACAGTAAACATTCATGATGGAGATCCTATGATGATAATTTACACTATAAAAGAAATTAACTTTGCTTGGTGTTTTGCTTTTTACAAAACACTTTCACATCAGATACATATTTTGACACAATCATGTTATTTTGATAGTAATAATATATCCATTTTTTCATAACAGTAAGTTGGAACTCATAAAAGTTGAGAGGATCCCCCCAAGCTGCACAGTAAAATAAATTGCAGATTCAGTCTTGAATCTAGATTCTGTTTTTTTCACTTAATTGACTCAAATAAATGCTTTCATGAACATCACTGTATTTTACCCATCTTGGAATCTCATGTGATAAGATGAGCAGGTATTGACTTCTCCATTTTATAGATGAAGAAATTTATATATAGAAAGATGACAATCTTGACCCAGCCCAAACAGCCCCAAGTTTTAGCTTCAACTGTCGTCACATTTTGAGCTACCATATTTCAGTGGCATACCAAGGTAGAGGGCAGTTGGAGGGACTTATACCTGGTACAAACAATAGGAGGATATAATGTCTTTAAATAATTTAACAACAACTTTTAATTTATCTGTTTTTTATTATTACAACCTGTTGGAAATTCTATGCAACAGCAGTGTTAAAATATTCTTCCTGTTAGAGTAGAATGCTCTTACTGTCCCCATGTCATATATGCCACTACTCTGTTTCATAAGGGGTACTATCTTCAGGAGGAGCCAATAAAAATAAAAGCAGTCCTCACATTGTCTAATTCTGAAATGTACACATTTCAGCTACTCAGTTCAGTTAAATAACACCAGCCCCCTAACATCATGGCTCAAATTTCAATTGCCACAGTGTATTAACTGTGAATAATTGCATAACTGCTAGCTTTCCAGTCCACAAGCCACTATGTAAATAACAGATGCTCACATATTCAGTGACCAATCACATCACTCCTTTCAAGGTCTGTCAATGATTGGCCACAGCACATCTGTTATTCAGTTCTACAGACAGCAAATCATGTGGTTGTATTGCTTCCTCTCGTCCCAGTGATAAACCCACTGAAATTAAAAACAAAAAACAAAACAAAACCATGATTGAAAGGGGAAATTGGCCAACAAAGATGAAAGTGCATCAAAGAAATAAAAAGTGGTAAAGCTGGAAGTGAAATTCAAATCTAGTATCAATGGAGGTATAGAAGAAATGGCTGACTCTGGGAATGTTCACATTACCACTCCTCTATATAGGCAGTAAGAAGAATTGAGTAAATGTGAATTTATCAACAGAAATGAGAAATATAATAGTAACAAAAAGGATGGAAATATCTCAGAGAAGATATCCTGACAGAAAAAACTTCACCTTAAAGGAACTCTGGGAGATATTTTGTGACATTGGAAATGCAAAAGATCAAATTTGGAAGCTTATTCAAACTTAGAAGGAATTATTCACCCTTCTATTATTACAATTCACCAAAGCACAGAAAAGATGCTTACCCCAAATCATAAATTATATGATGAGAAGAAGGCAAGCAGTATTCAAATTACCTTTGGTAATCTTTTTATAAAGAAATAAAACATTATTTCTTAATGTTTTTAATATTTCAAAATGTAATGTACTAGATAACTATAATTTTTATTTAAACATTTTCTATATATTTGTAATCCACACTAGGTGAGTTTTAAATTGTTTTGACAAAACTTTTAAGGGTCAGAGAACAATTTTAATTTTTCCCATTGGTTATTAAGACTGTTTTACATAGTTTCAGCTTGCACGGTTATTTTTATGGTCTCTTAACATTGTACAAAGTGAGAATTGCCTAGGATTAAATAAACGTTGTCAAAGAAAATCTTTATCCTTTGTGAAGGGAGCCGACTCTATTCATGACAGTCGTTAATCTCTATGAGTAGGAAGTAGATAGAAAGGATTTAATATCTTATCAGAGCCATCCTATTTTCATTTTATGAGTAACCTGTTGGATTCCTAGCACAATTCCATTAGCAAAGAAGGAACCACAGCTTTGCCATTTATTAGTAGAAACAAGTTTTAAATACTTCAAGCCCACAGAAAACTATAGAAAACAGTTCAGGGGCGCCTGGGTGGCTCAGTCAGTTAAGCATATGACTCTCGATTTCAGCACAGGTCATGATCTCATGGGTGGTGGGATCGAGCCCCAAGTCAGCCTCCATGCTCAGCAGGGAGTCTGTTTGAAGATTCCTTCCCTCTGCCCCTTCCCCTGCTCACATGCTTCTCTCTCAAATAAATAAGTCTTGGGAAAAAAAAGAAAACAGTACAACAAATAACCATCTTAAATACTAACACTGTACCATATTTTTGTCTTATATTATTATACTCGAAGAAGTAAAACAGTATAGATAGATTGTAGTTGAATCTTCATCTACCCTTCTGCCTTCTTACACAGAGGTAGTCACTACCCTGAATTTGATGTGCATTGAGATAGGAGAAGTGTTTATAATCCTACAATGTTTTGAAAGAAGCATTAGCTTTGGAATGAGACAGGTTGTGTTTATTCCTAGAATCAACCACTTATTAGCTGGGGATGAGCCACTTACCTTTGCTGAGCCTCTGTTTTGTCATGTATGAAATGGAAATAATCTTACCTATCTCACAGAGTTGAATAAGGATGAGAAATACCTGATATAAAGCTTTTTCACATTTAGAAAATTCTTGGTATGTATTAGATATTAGCATTACTATTGTTATTGTTTTTTCTGCTGTCTACTCTGGAGAGTTTAATATGGAGAGATACCTGTCATGCTTCCTGACATTGGGTTGTTCCTTCTCTTGAGGTAACCCACAGGTGTTGCCTGAACCAGTGCAGTTATTTCTCACTTTTATCTTCTCTTCCTATTTTGCAAACCTCTGTGGCTAAATGGCTCACTGCAGTCTCAGAAGCAGTCCTGCCCTGAAGCTGACAGTCGCCCTAACAGCAGAATAATAGAAAGTGAAGTTCCAGGGTGGGAATCCTGCATTAAAGAGAAAATGATTCTGTATCCTCATTGGAGGTTGGACCACTTGTCAGCTTGTATATGTGTCAGGTGGCTTACCATCTGTGGCATCATCCCCCATGCCTCCAAAGTGGTGGGAGAGTTCGCTGAATGCATTTGTGTGGCATCAAGGACTATTTGCTCTCTGCTTGTCACAACCCTGTAGTCGGTTTTAAACAAAAATGAAAGGGGACTCCCCAGGCATTCCTGGCATTGGAAAATTTGCTTCAGCGTCAACACAGCTGGAGGGGCATTTTTAAAAATTTCCCCTTCTGAAAGCAAGCCTCCTTGGTTTCCTCCTACAGACTTTATTGGCAGTCTGGGCCCATTCCAACTAATCAATAAATAAAGCCCAGTTAAGCCACATTTATTTCTTGAGCAAATAGCAATCAGTGTATTACTGTGGAAGCTCAGGCCCTGTCCATCAGCTGAATCAGTAAACAATGAATGTTGGGGCTTTGAGACTCCATTCTGAACGGAAAGGCCTGCCTCAAAGGCAGGGAAATGGACCCTAGATCACTTAGATTTATATGTTGCTTAATTATCTGGAGAATAAGCTCAACTCTGCATTTCATTTAAAATGCACAGGTACCGGGGCGCCTGGGTGGTTCGGATGGTTAAGCATCTGCCTTCAGCTTAGGTCATGATCCCAGGATCCTGGGATCGAGCCCCGCATCGGGCTCCCTGCTCAGCGGGGGGCCTGCTTCTCCCCCTCCCTCTGCTTCTCCCCCTGCTCATGTTCTCTCTCTCTCTCTCTGTATCTCTGTGTCTCGAATGAATAAATAAAAAATTAATAAAAAATAAAAATAATAAAAAATAATAAAAAATTAAAATTAAAATGTACAGGTACCTACTTCTTTGATGTACTGTTTTTCCCAAGACTTTGTTGTTGTTGTTGTTTATCTTTTAATGATTGTATAGCAATTAGTAACTTTAAAGAAAAACATTTGGTAATTACTTACTATCTCAGGCACTTTTGAATATTTTATCTTATTTAATTCTCATACCTCCACTGAATAGAAAAGAACCCAAGTCGGGCGCCTGGGTGGCTCAGTTGGTTAAGTGACTGCCTTCGGCTCAGGTCATGATCCTGGAGTCCCGGGATGGAGTCCCACATCGGGCTCCCTGCTCGGCAGGGAGTCTGCTTCTCCCTCTGACCCTCTTCCCTCTTGTGCTCTCTATCTCTCATTCTCTCTCTCTCAAATAAAATAAATAAAAAAATAAAATAAAATAAAGACAGAAAGAAAAGAACCCAAGTGTACACTTGTAATAAAGTGTGTGTTTATTATTCAATCCCTGGTTTGTTAAAATGGTTTGTTTACTTGATTTATCCTTTCCACTATATTTCAGTTTCCCTAAGGGCACAGAACAAGTCATGTTCAACTTGTAGCTTTCATAGAACCTTGCTTGGTAGGTGCTCAGTAAATATTTATTGCTTAAATGGACTAAAGAATTAAGATTAATTGGGAGATTCATCCTAGAAGTAATTATCTTCTTTCCATGCTTTGTACTCCCTAAAAGTAACAGCACATGATTTTTATTTTGATGGAATGGACTCAGGAGACTGTTACAGAACAGCTGAGTGACCTTGGCCAAGCTATGTCACTTCTTTGGGCTTCACTTCCTTCCTGAGAGGAAGAAAAATACTTCATTAACGCCCCTTCTAGTTGTAAACCTCTGTGTAATTTTCTTTGGAAATAATTGAAATGAGGTGTTTTTCTTTTGTAATTTTATTCTTAAGTATACTTTTTATAAATAATTATTCCATGATATAGATTACTGCAGGATCAATTGTAGAGATATAACAGTTATAATAGGTCTGGGGAAGGGATAATTATATCTTCTTTCTGTCAAAGTCCGGAATCCTTTGGCCCCACCTGGCCATTACCAACAAATACAGTAACAGTCATGTAAAAGTTTTTCATGCAGTGATTTCATTAGAAGAACATATAACTGAGACTTGGGATGTAAATATAGATCCTTCCTGGCAGTTGTAATTTAATAAAGCATAGGTACAATTATTTGTATGTAATTAACTTTCAACCCTAGGTTTTACATCCCATGAGGGCAGGAATTTATCTGTCTTGTTCACCATAGCATGGCTTTTGCAATATTTAATGAATTTATTGTGTGTGTACATATATACATATATGTGTGTATATATGCATAATATGTATATGCATATATACATGTAATATGCATATGTGATATGAATAAATATTCAAGCTCAAACATTAACATTTATTCACTTATTTTGGTAGAAGATATTTTCACCCATTCAAATCATGTAATTTGTAGTTTACAGACACGCAATGCTGCTGGGTAGAGTCATGAACCTGTTGCTTCAGACTTCAGACTTGTGTATCCACAAGACAATGTGCAGCATGAGCTCAATTGCAGGTGAGTGCTCCAAGCTGATGTGGCGCATGACTGGTGCTTATGTCTTTGAGGTACCCTCAGGGGCTTCCCAACAGTGATTTATTATTTTATATCTCCTGGAGCCTGGTTTTCAAGTTAGAGATCAAAAAATTTTTTTTTGGAAAATTGGTTGAAATTCCATCTGGCCATTTTTTTTTCACTTGAAGAAAATAAACAGATAAACATCTCCTATATAAGCATGTTTCTGTCTTTTACTACAACGCAGGAAAATGGCAGTAAAGTGATAGCATATTTTATTTTTTTTATTTTAAAGATTTTATTTATTTGAGAGAGAGAGAGAGCCCAAGAGGGGGTAGGGTCAGAGGGAGAAGCAGACTACCTGCTCAGCAGGGAGCCCGATGTGGGACTCTATCCCGGGATTCCGGGATCATGACCTGAGCCGAAAATAATCGCTTAACCAACTAAGCCACACAGGCACCCAAGTGATAGCATATTTTAAAACACTTTGGCTTCAATGCAGAGAATAGTTTGGCAAGGGGCAAGTCAAAATGTGGAGGACCTGGAGAGAAGAGGCAAAGGCAGTAAGTGATAAACTCAAGAGCTGATGGTGGCTTGGGTAACAGGGTGTGTATCTGTGAGGTGGAGAGAAGCAGGTACATTTGAAAGATATTAGACTTACAGAATTCATTGTACTTGGTGGTTGATAGCAAGTGGAGTAAAGCTTCAAAGATGAATTCAGTGTATCTGGCTTGAGACTGATAAAGGCAAATTGAATCCATTCAGATATAAAATTTGATGTATTATATACAAATTTGAACTTATTTGCCCTAATATTTAAATTCTTCATTCTTATTTAATTTTTGTCTACTTCTTAGGGCAAAATCAAAGAGAGGTATTCAAGTTTCTTTCTTTTATAGTTTTTGTTAGTTGGGGGGCAATATTTCTTTTTCTTTTACTTTTATTTGTTATAAATAATCTTCTTGCTAGTGGGTACATTTTTAATATTGTTAAACATGTTGACTTTTTTGTTTATCTCCATTTGCCTAAGAAAAACACATGCTGGGTATTTCTTTGTCTTTTGCTTTTCATCATTTATTTTGAGAATATTTGTGGTTTAATGGAAATGTAAGATATTTTTTGTTTTAAAGAATATACTTGATTTTAGTTTACATAGTTATGCATTTTCCTTTTATATTTTTTACTACTTTCTATAAGAAGTATGCTTTCTTTGTATATTTTGTGATGCTTAAATACATTGAGTTAGGTTCCAAGATATCATCATATAATCTATATTCTTTGATTGTCAAGATAAAGCAATAAAATATACATTTTCATTCCTCTTCAAAAATGGGGAATTAGTATACTCCATACTAGTGGTTGTAAACCTAGGCTGATTGATAGAATCACCTCAGATGCTTTTAAAAATCCCAGTGCTCAAGCTAAACTCCATACCAACTCAATCAGAAACTTGAAAGTGGAAGCTTGACATCCACATTAACAAAGCAAAACAAAACAAAACAAAACACAAAAAACACAATAACAACAAAACCTCCTCAAATGATTCCAGTGTTCTGGAGGTTGAACAACAGTGTTCTACTCCTCTTTCTACTCTCTTTTCTTTATGTCCTCCTTTGCTTATTCATCATGCAAATCCAATCCAATCCTTTTGTGTCAGTGACCAACTAGAATAAGATACACCAAAACTTGGCATCTTAAAGCAGTCATCATCTTATTCTATCTCAGGATGCTCTGGGTTAGGAATTTGACAGGGTACAGTGAGAACTTTTATTACACATAACATTGCAGAGATGACTTGGTGATATTCTACTGGCAGATGGGCTGGTCTGGAAAGTTCAAGATGGCTTTCCTCACATGTCAGCATTTTGGCAGTGATAACTGGAAGGCTGGACTCAACTGGGATTATCTAATGAAGCACTAAACTGTGGCTTCTCCAGCATGTTTTGTGCATGTGTGTGTGCATGAACATTTTGAATAACAACCTTAGAATATTCTTTCTATTCTGTAGCAATTCAAATCTTTGCTACAATTTTGTTTATTTTTATTTCTTTTATTTTTAAGATTTTATTTTATTTGTCAAAGAAAGAGAGAGAGCACACAAGCAGGGGGGTGGCAGGCAAAGGGAGAAGTAGGCTCCCTGCTGAGCAAGGAGCACAATGCAGGACTCATCTTAGGACCCTGGGATCATGACCCAAGCCTAAGGCAGACGCTTAACTGACTGAGCTACCCAGGCGTCCCTTTTGCTACAATTTTAAAATCAAGAGCATAATTTTTATTTTGCATAGAATACTTCTATTGAAATAAAATAGCTTCAGTTTTTATACTCAGATATTTTTGTTTTAATTTTCTTTCTAATTCTAGAAATTTTCTTAAAGTGTGTCCTCGTGATGTGGTGAGTACTGGGTGTTATGCGCAACTGATGAATTGTTGAACTCTACATCTGAAACTAATGATGTACTATATGTTGGCTAATTGAATTTAAATAAAAAAATAACTTGTGTCCTCATTATTGCCCCTGTGCTAAATATTCTGATTTCTTTCTCATGAAGTCTTTTTAAAATGTAAACCTTTAATTAAAATATAACATACACAGAGTGGCGCAAATTACAAGTGCGTTAGCAAGTTGAATTTTCTAATCGTGAATTACCCAAGAGAAAAGGAAATATACACCCATAAAAAGATGTTCATAGCAGCTTTAATTGTAATGGCCATTAACTGGGAACTATTCAGAAGTCCATCAACAGGTGACAGTATAAACAAATAATGACATAGTCATACAAGAGAATACTATTCATAAATGAAAACAATGAACAATTTATTGATGTGTGCAACATGAATGAATCTGAAAATAATTACACTGAGTATAAAAAGACAAAAAAGAGAGCATGCTGAATGATTATATTTCTATAAAACTCTAGAAAATGTGAATTAATTTTTATAGTGACAGAAAGCAGATCAGTAGATGCTGTATTGGGATGTGGAAGGGAAGGACAGGAGGGAGGAGTGTGTTCTGTAACTTGATTGTGGTGATGGCTTCATTGGTCATACATTTGTCAGAACTTATCTAATTGTACAATTTAAATATTTGTATTAATCATATGTCAATTACACCTCAGTAAAGTTATTTTGCTTTAAAATGTACAAAATCTGCATAATGCACATCTAGATGAAGACGCAAAGTACTGCATATATCAGAGAAGCCGTCTCTCATTCCTTTTTCTAGCCACTATCTTCCTTCATGTCATCAAGGGTAACCATATCTGAATTTTTAACTCCATGAATTAGGTATGTTTATATTTGAACTTTATATAAATGAAATTGTACAACATGTGCATTTTTGTCTGCTTTATTTTGCCCAACATCATGGTTGGGAGAATCACCTATGTGTTGCATTTGTTATTTGTCACTTTATTTTATTAATAAATAATTTGCATGTCAATTATCCTGTTGTTTGACATTTGAGTTGGTTCAGTCTTGACTCTTATGAATCAGGTTGTTATGAACATTATACATGACTTTTGCATGTTTTTCTATTGTATACATGTCTAGATATGGCCTTGGTGATAGTATGTATATCACATAGTAGGTGTTGTTTCAATATTTAAGAAACTGCTAAACTGTTTTCCAAAGTTTTTGTACCATGTTTATTCCAGTCAACAGTGTCTGAGATTTTGAAGGTATTAAATTCTGAGATATTCTGATAGGTTTGTAGGGTTCTCTCATTAAGGTTTTAATTTTAATTTCCATAATGATTAAAGATATTGAGAATATTTTTATTTTTATTTATTTATTTATTTTATTAAATTTTATCATTTATTTGAGAGAGAGAGAGGGATAGAGCACAAGCAGGGGGAGCAGCAGAGAGAGAGGGAGAAGCAGGCTTCCCGCTGAACAGGGAGCCCGATGCAGGGCTCGATCCCAGGACCCTGGGATCATGACCTGAGCTGAAGGCAGACGCTTAACTGACTGAGCCACCCAGGTGGCCCGAGAATATTGTTATGTACATATTTGCCATCTGTATATTTTCTTTAGCTAAGTGTCTGTTGAAATCTTTTGGCCATCTTTTCTAGAGTTACCTACTTATTAATAAGTTCCAATATTTCTGTAAATGTTTAAGATATAAGAATTTTATCAATTCTGAGGTGTGCAATATTAGTTTCCCTGTTTGTAGCTTGGCTTTTTATTCTCTTAACAATATCTGCTGAAGAGCAGAAGTTCCTGATTTTGGTCAAATTCAATTTATAATTTATTTTCTTATGCGGATCATGTTTATGGTGTCTTACCTAAGAAATCATTGCTTAATCCATGGTTGCAAAGTTTTTCTGTTCTCTTTTACTTTAGAAGTTTTTTTAACTTTAATGGGGCACCTGGGTGGCTCACTTGGTTAAGCGTCCAACTCTGGATCTCAGCTCAAGTCTTGATCTCAGGGTTGTGAGTTCACTCCCTGTATGGTGCTTACTTAGAAAAAAAAGATGTTTTTTAGCTTTAGGATATACATTATACATTTAGATCTTTAATCAATTTTGAGTTAATTTTGTGTATACTATGAGGTATGAATTTAGGTTCCTTTTTTGCATGTGATATCCAGTAATTCTGCCACCATTTGTTTAAGAGTATTTTCCACAGAATTAGTTTTGTGTCTTTAACAAAATCAGTTGAGTGTGCATGTGTGTGATTTTAGACTTTTTATTCTGTTCCATTGATCTATTTTTCTATCTACATGGCAATACACACTGTTTGCATTTTTGTAGTTCTTGATAAGTCTTATAATGGGGTAGTGCAATCCTCCAGCATTATTCCTCTTTTACAAAGTTGTTTTGGATGTTCTAAGTCCTTTTTATTTGTATATGATTTTAGAATCAGTATTTCAATTTTTTTTAAAGTTTAATTCTTATTTACCTCTTTTTTCTATTTATTTATTTATTTATTTATTTATTTATTTATTTATTTATTTTTGATGTAGTGTTCCATGATTCATTGTTTGCATATAACACCCAGTGCTCCATTCAATACGTGCCCTCTTTAATACCCATCACCAGGCTAACCCATCTCCCTACCCCTCTTCCCTCTAGAACTCTCAGTTTGTTTCTCAGAGTCCATAGTCTTTCATGGTTCATCTCCCCCTCCAATTTCACCCCCTTCATTTCTCCCTTCTTACTATCTTCTTCTTTTTTTTTGTTTTTTAACATATAATGTATTATTTGTTTCAGAGGTGCAGGTCTGTGACTCATCAGTCTTACACAATTCACAGTGCTCACCATAGCCCATACCCTCCCCAATGTTTATCACCCAGCCACCCCATCCCTCCCATCCTATTAAAAAAAATCAGCTGGGATTTTGACTGGGAAACCTTTGCATTTATAGATCAATTTGGGGAGAATTGATACCTTAACAATATTAAGTCTTTCATTCCATGAACACTGCATATCCTTCCACTTATTTAGGTATTCCTTAACTTCACTAATATTTTGTAGTCTCTGGGATACTAGTATGTATACCTTGTGTCACCTTTATCCCTAAATATTTCATATTGTTGATTCTCTTGTAAATGATATTTTTAAAATGCCAGCTTTTGATTATTCATTGCTAGTCAGAGAACTATAGTTTATTTTTATAGATTGATCTTGTATCTTGCAGCCTTGTTAAACTCACTTATTAAGTCCACTGGCTTATTTATAGAGCCATAGCACTTTCTATATAGAAAATAAAAACTGCAGATAGAGTTTTACTTCTTCCTTTACAATCTGGATGTTTTTATTTCTTTTTTGTACCTTATTGCAAAGACTGTAAACTCTAGTTGAATAGAGATGGTAAGAGCCGTCATACTTGCTCTGTTCCTCATGTGGGGCTGGAAGAATTATTCAGTATTTCACCATTAGGTATGCTATTACCTGTGTGCTTTTCATAGATGCCCTTTACTAAATAGAGGAAATTCTAGCTATCTAGTCCTATGTAACAAATTACAGCAGAATTCTTGGCTTAAAACAACAAGCAGCTAAAATCTCATAGTTTCTGTGGGTTAGGAATCTGGAAGTAGCTTATCTGGGGGTTCTTGGTTAAAGGCTTACATGAGGTTGCAGTCAAGGCATTTGCTAAGCCTGCACTGATCTTTTATTTCATATTATTTTTATATATTTATAGAATTTAAAATGTTTACTTTATATAGTTATTATTAATTATACATTGATTGTTCACATATATGTTTAGAAACACTGTTAAATTTGTATATATATTATAAATATATATTTAGGTATGTATGCATACAAATTTCACAAAATGTTTATTCTGATTTATACACTCATGATCAGATTAAGAATGTCCATGTTACCTCATTCAAATAGCATTTCAATTACAATTTTTTAATAATGAAAGGGATTCCTAGGACAGTTTTAATCTAACACATTTACTTTTTTTTTTTAAAGATTTTATTTATTTATTTGACAGAGAGATAGAGAGCACAAGTAGGTAGAGTGGCAGGCAGAGGGAGAGGGAGAAGCAGGCTCTCTGCTGAGCAGGGAGCCGGACATGGGGCTCGATCCCAGGACCCTGGGATCATGACCTGAGCCGAAGGCAGCCGCTTAACCGACTGAGCCACCCAGGTGCCCCACATTTACTTTTTTTTGGTAACAAAGTTAAAACTTATTGAGGATTAATGGGAAAATGTTCCATTTGTTTACTATGGGCCTCAGGATGAATTATACCTCAAGGTTCACCCATACCTGATTTAGATGGTATTTCAATGAGACTTTGGATCTTATATTTTAGAGTTGATGTTGAAAAGAATTAAGACTTTTGGGATGGTTGGGGTGGAATGAATGTATTTTACATGTGAGAAGTAAATAAATTTGGGGGAACCAGGAATGGGATATTATGGATTTGTAACACCCACATTCATATGTGGAAGACCAAACCTCCAATGAGATGGTATTTGGAGATGGGACTTTGGGGAAATAATTAGGGTCAAATAAATTCATGAAAATGGGACCCTCAAGATGGAACTCATGCCCTTAATCTAACAGATGTCAGAGGCCTGTCTTGCTCTCACTCTCACTCTATGTGCTTGTATTGAGGAGAAGCCATGTGAAGATACAGCAAGAAGGCAGCCATCTGCCAGCCAAGAAGACAGATGACACCAGAAACCAAACTGGCCTGCACCTTGACCTTAGACTTCACAGCCTACTGAGAAATAAATTTCTGTTGTTTAAGTCACCCAGTCCACAGTATTTTGTATAGAAGCCT
This sequence comes from Callorhinus ursinus, assembly GCF_003265705.2. NCBI lineage: Eukaryota > Metazoa > Chordata > Mammalia > Carnivora > Otariidae > Callorhinus > Callorhinus ursinus. The sequence continues at coordinate 4,475,850 of NW_027397138.1, forward strand.
GAGCAGACTAATTTATGAACTGAGATATAGCTTATGGTCTGAAATGAATTGAGTTGACTTCCTGTAAAAACAGCAACATTCTTCAGAGAATCACAACAGTACTCAACACCTGCAATGCATATCATTTTACATAAAGAACCAAATAAAAGTTTTAGAGCTGAAAAATAATAAATATGAGATTAAAAACTCCATAAATGGAGTCAATAGGAAAGTAGAGATCACAGAGAAAAAAAAAATTAGTGATCTTGAAGATAGAAGTAGAAATTATTTATTCTGAAGAACAGAGAGAAAAACAGATTGTCAAAAAATTAAGGAATCATCAGGAATCTGTAGGATAATATCAAAAGTTTTAAATATGAACAATGGGAGTCACCAAAGAAGCAGAGAGATTGGGCCAAAATGGTATTTAAAGGAATAATGGACAAAAAATCTCAAATTTGGTGAAAAACATAAAATTACAGCTCAAGAATCTCAGAAAACACCATACAGGATAAATTTAAAGAAAACTATATCTATGGGACACCTGGGTGGCTCAGTGGGTTAAGTGGTTGCCTTTGGCCTGGGTCATGATCCCAGGGTCCTGGGATTGAGTCCCACATCGGGCTCCTTTCTCAGCAGGGATCCTGCTTCTCTCTCTCCCTCTGCTTGTGTTGTCTCTGTCAAATAAATAAAATCTTTAAAAAAAAACTGTATCTATATATTATAATCAAAGTACTAAATATCAAAAGAAAAAATATTGAAAAGTTCTACAGAAAACAACCTATACACAAGGTAGAAATTATAGAGAATATCTTTAAAATACTGAAAGGAAATAACTGTTAATCTGAAAGTCTAAACAAGAGAAGATTAAAAAAAGATAATATTCATGTTTGAAATCAAAATAAAGACATTTTCAAGTGAAGGAAAATCAAGAGAAATTGTTGCTAGCAGACCTGTTCTACAAGAAATACTACAGGAAGTTGTTCAGGCTGAAGAGCAGTGATACCAGGAGACATGGGTTGTCTTCAGTTAAGGAAGAACAAGAGATGGTAAATGGCTAGATTAATACAAAAGACTAGTTGTCCTCTTAACTTTAAAATATGCATGATCATTACAAAACTAAACCAGGAAAAACAAAGAAAATTTGAACAGACCAATTACCAGCAATGAAATTGAATCAGTAATTAAAAACAAAACAAAACAGAAAATAAACAAACAAAAAACTCCAAAAAGCCAAAAGTCCAGGACCAGACGGCTTCAAAGGCAAATTCTACCACGCATTTAAAGAAGAGTTAATACCCATTCTTTTCAAACTATTTGAAAAAATACAAGAGGAAGGGAAACTTCTTAATTCATTCTATGAGGCCAGTATCACCTTGATACCAAAACCAGACAAAGACACCACAAAAAAGATAATTACAGGCCAGTTATTTCTCATGAATATAGATGCAAAAATCCTCAACAAAATACTAGCAAATCAAATCCAACAATATATTTTAAAAAATCATACACCATGATCAAGTAGCATTTATTCCCTGGATGCAAGTGTGTTTCAATATTTGCAGAACAATCAATGTGATAACTCACAGCAATAAGAGAAAGGATAAATACCATATGATCATTTCAAAAGATACAGAGAAAGCATTTGACAAAGTACAGCATCCATTCATGATAAAAACCCTTTGCAAAGCAGGTCTAGAGAGAACATATCTCAACATAAGGCCTTATATGAAAAACCCACAGCCACCATCATACTCAATGGTGAAAGATTAGAGCTTTTCCCTAAGTTCAGGAACAAGACAAGGATGTCCTCTTTAGAGTGAATAAACCACTTTTATTCAACATAGTAGTGGAAGTCCTAGCCACAGAAATCAGAAAACATAAATAAAAGGCATCCAGATTGGTAAGGAAGAAGTAAAACTCTCATTTGCAGATGACATGATACTATGTATAGAAAACTCTAAAGACCACCAAAAAACTACTAGAACTGATAAGTGAATTCAGTAAAGTTGCAGGATACAAAATCAATCTACAGAAACCTGTTGTATACCTGTTGTATACACTAATAATGAAGTAGCAGCAAGTGAAATTAAGAAAACCATCACATGATGAAAACCAACACTGATGAAAGAAATTAAAAATGGGGCAGAGAAATGGAAAGACACTCCATGTTCATGGGTTGGAAGAACAATTATTCTTAAAATGTGTATAATACCCAAAGCAATCTACATATTTAATGCAATCCCTATCAAAATGCCAACAGCATTTTTACGGAACTAGAACAATCCTAAAATGTGTATGGAATCACAAAAGACTTCAAACCAAAAAGACTTCAATCTTGAAAAAAAAAATAAACTAAAGGTATCACAATTTCAGATATCAAGTTATTTTACAAAGTGGTAGTAATTAAAACAGTATGTTACTGGCATAAAAATAGACACATAGATCAATAGAAGAGAAGATAAACCCAGAAATCAGCCCACAATTATATGGTCAATTAATTTTCAAAAAAAAGGAATGAATATACAATGGGAAAAAGTCTCTTCAGTAAATGGTATTAGGAAAACTGGTCACCTACATGCAAAAGAATGAAACTGGACCACTTGCTTTCATCATACACAAAAACAACCCAAAATGGTTTACGGACCTAAAGGTGAGACCTGAAACCATAAAAATCCTTGAAGATTTTGTTCAAATCCTTGAAGATGTTGCTATGGCCTCTGACACAGGACATAGCAACATTTTTCTAGCTACGTTTCCTGAGGCAAGGGAAATAAAAGCAAAAATAAACTATTGGGACCATGTGTGTCTGTCTGTCTGTCTGTCTGTATGTGTGTGTGTGTGTGTGTGTGTGTGTGTATTATATAATATGTAAAATATATTTTAAAAAGCTTCTGCACAGTGAAGGAAACAATCAACAAAAGTAAAAGGCAACCTACTGAATGGGAGAAGATATTTGCAAATGACATGATAAAGGGTTAGTATGCAAAATGTATAAAGAACTGATACAACTCAATACCCCAAAAATAAATAATCCAATTAAAAAATAGAGAACATGAAAAGACATTTTTCCAAAGAAGACATACAGATGACAAACAGACACATGAAAAGATGCTCAACATCACCCATCATCAGTAAAATGCAAATCAAAACTACAATGAGATATCACCTCACACATGTCAGAATGGCTAAAATCAACAACACAAGAAACAATAAGTGTTGGTGAGGATGTGGAAGAAAGGGAACCCTCATGCACTGTTGGTGGGAATACAAATTGGTGCAACCACTGTGGAAAACAGCATGGAGGTTCCTCAAGAAACTTAAAAAAAAAATAGAACTACACTATGATCCAGCAATTGCACTACTGGTTATTTACCCCCCAAAATATAAAAAAGCCCCACTAATTCAAAGTGATACATGTACCCCTGTTTATTACAATATTATTTACAAGAGCCAAACTATATAAACAACGTAAATGTCTATCGGTAGATAAATGGATAAGGAAAATGTGGTATATATACACAATGGGATATTATTCACCCCCAAAATAAAAAGAATGGAATTTTGCCATTTGCAACAACATGGATGGAGCTAGACAGTATAATGCTAAGCTAAATAAGTCACTCAGAGAAAGCCAAATACCATATGATCTCAGTCACATCTGGAATTTAAGAAACAAAACACGAGCAAAGTAAAAAAAGAAAGAAAGAAAGAAAGAAAGGCAAGCCAGGGAAAAGACTCTTAAATATAGAGAACAAACTGGTGGTTACTAGACGGGGGGGGGCCGGTGGAGAAATGAGGGAAATAGGGGAAGGGGATTAAAGAGCACACTTTTCATGATGAAAAAATAAAAATGAAAAAAATATGCATGATTAAGCAAAAATGAAAACATTTTTCTGGTGGAGTGTCAGTGATTGTAGATGTGATACATATGACTGCAGTAGCATGAAGATCAGCATGGGTATAAAGGGATCTACATGTTTGCAAGATTTCTTCATTTGAGAGGAAGAGGTGCAGGCAGTAATAACTTTAAGTAGACTATGTGTGATTAGAAATGCATGATTGAAATCCACAGAATAATGCTAATTATACAATATAAATTTATCTAATTTAAAAGCCAAAAGTTAAAATGAAATATTAAAAATATCCAAATTATACATTACAAGACAGGTTGAGGGACAGAAACACAAAAATCAGAGGGGGCAAATAGAAAAAAAGTATGTTAGGCCTAAACAAAGTTAAATTAAGTTTTAAAAAAAGTTTAAGAACCATAAAACTAAAAAATAGGGGAGGATAATGAGAGAATTGAGAGAATGGATACAAAAAAAGACAGGAAGGAAGGAAGGGAAGGGAAGGAAAGAGAAGGAAGGAAAGAAGGAAGGAAGGGAAGAAAGAAAGAAAGAAGAAAAGAAAAAGAAAAGAAAGAAAGAAAGAAAGAAAGAAAGAAAGAAAGAAAGAAAGAA
>NW_027397138.1:4480301-4491916 GCF_003265705.2 Callorhinus ursinus
AAAGAAAGAAAGAAAGAAAGAAAGAAAGAAAGAAAGAAAGAGAAGAAAGAAAGAGAAAGAAACCTTTAAATATAAAGACACAAATACTTTGGGGCGCCTGGGTGGCTCAGTTGGTTAAGCGACTGCCTGTGGCTCAGGTCATGAACCTGGAGTCCCCGGATCGAGTCCCACGTTGGGCTCCCTGCTCAACAGGGAGTCTGCTTCTCCCTCTGACCCTCTTCCCTCTCATGCTCTCTATCTCTCATTCTCTCTCTCAAATAAATAAATAAAAAATCTTTAAAAAAAAAAGACACAAATACTTTGAATGTTAAAAGGGAATGTACTTGTTTGTCAGGGTTGCTGTAACAAAGTAACATAAACTGTGCGACTTAAACAACAGATATTTATTGTCTCACAATTCTAGAGGCTAGAAGTTCAAAACCAAGATGTTGTCAGTGTTGGTTCCTTTCAAAGGCTTTGAGGACAATATTTGTTACACCTCCTCTTTCTTTGACTTGTAGATGGCCGTCTTGAGGTTCACATGGCATTCTCCCTGTGTGCATGCTTGTATCCTAATTTTCCCCCTTTATAAGGACATCAATCATATTAGATTAAGTACTCACAATACTCCAATATGACCTCATCTTACTTTTATCACCAATAATGCATTTCCTAAATAAGGTCACATTTTAAGGTGCTGAGGATTAGGACTTCAACATATGGATGAGAGTAGGGTACAATTAAGCTTCTTAAAGGGGAGAAAATTCTAATATACAAACAGTAAGCATGAGAAGGGTGACATTGCTATTTTAATAGCAGATAAAATTGACTTCATATCAGGGTGTTACTAGAGATAAATAGAGACATTTAATAATGACAAAAGAGAAAGTTCATCAGGAAGATATAACAATTATCAATGTGTATTAAGCAATTAATAGAGATTCAAATTACATAAAGCAAAAACAGACCATAAGGAAGAAATAGACAATTCTATAATCATAATAGATTTTAGTACCCTTCTTACAGCAACTGGTTGAGATAACTAGACAAAAAAATTGTAAAAACATAAAATATATGAATAACAAATGAACCTTTTGAACTAATTGCTATTTACTGAACTCTACGTCCAACCACTACAGAATAAATATTCTTTTCATTTGTGCATATGGCAGACTACATACTAATCATCCTAGCCATAAGTCAAGTCCTTGTAAGTTCAAAAGAATTGAAATCATAAAGAATGTATTCTTTTAATAAAATGGAGTAAAATTAGAAAGCAATCATTAAGATATGTAGCAAAACTCCACATATCTAGAAATAGCACATTTCTAAATAATTAATGTGTCAAAGATAAAATCACTAAAGAAAATAGAAAATATGTTAAACTGAATGACAATAAAAATTAAACTCCTCAAAATTTGTGTGATGTCATAAAACAATCCTTACAAGGAATGATATACCTTTAAATGCAAATATCTATAAAGAAGAATATCTGATATCAATGATCTAAGGTTCCATCTTAAGAAGTTGGAATAAAAAGAAAAAAGAATACCCAAAGTAGATAGAAAGGAAAAAATAATAAAAATAAGAGAACAGTGAAATAGAAAAAAATACAGAAAAAAAATAAAGAAAAAGTTGGTCTGTGAAAAGATGAAAAAAGTGACAATCCTCCAGCCAGACACATGAAGAAGAAAAAAAGAAGAAAGAACACAAATCACCAATACCAAGAAAAAAATGGGCATTATAACTCCAGAATCATATCAGTATTAAAAGAATGATTAGCAAATACTATGAGGAACTTCTTACTAATAAATTTGGTAAGTTAGGTGAAATAAACATATTTTTTGAAAATACAGCTTACCAAAATTGACACAAGAAGACACAGAAAATCAGAATATCCTTTCATCTATTAAAAACATTCTATTTGTTAACTAAAATATTCTCCAAAAGCAAACCCTAGGCTGAAATATTTTCTTTGATGAATTCCATCAATTATATAAGAAGATATAACATTCAATCCTATACAAATGTTTTTATAAAAAATGGAGGGCTTATCATCTGGTTGAACTTCAAAGGCTAACATAGCAATAATACCAAAATCTGACAAAGATATTACAAAACACAATAAAAATTAGAGATCAATACTCCTCATGAATATAGATACAAATCTTCTCAGCATAATAGCAGTTGGACTTAGATACACATTTGTGTATCTAAGTCCAAAAAAATTTGTAAATTGAATAAAAAATGTATGCAGAGGATAATATAATGAGGTAACTGGGGGTACTGCAGGAATTTAAGGTTGGTTTAACACTGGATAATCAAAAATGTAATTCACCTTGGGGCACCTGGGTGGCTCAGTTGTTAAGCGTGTGACTTTGGCTCAGGTTGTGATCCTTGGGTCCTGGGATTCAGCCCCGCATTGGGCTCCCTGCTCAGCGGGAAGCCTGTTTCTCCTTCTCCCACTCTCCCTGCTTGTGTTCCCTCTCTCGCTGTGTCTCTGTCAAATAAAAAAAATCTTTTAAAAAAATGTAATTCACCTATTAACAGAAAAATGGAGAAAATCCACATGACTATATCAATAGATACAGAGAAATAATTTGACAAAATTCCACACCCGTGTCTGAAAAAACTATCACTAAACTAGGAATAGTAACAAACTTGTTCATACAGATAAAGGCCATCTATGAAATATCTATAGCTAATATCTTATTTAATTCTTAAAATTGTCCCTGAGATTGGGCGCAAAGGAAACATGCCCGTTTTCGCCATTTCTGTTCAGTATTCTACTGGAATTTGTAGCCATTGCAATAAATTCAAGAAAAAGAAATAAAGTTTAGAGAGAAACTGTAAATACACCGTATTTGGAGGTCATATGATTGTTTACCTGGAAAAGTCCAGGGGGTATTTAAAATAATGATTATAACTAAATAAATAAATTTATTAAAGTCATAGAATAAAGTTTAATAAAAACATTGATTATGTTTTTATATACTAGCATGGAATGATTGAAAAATAAAATTAAAAACTTAATTTAACTTATAGGAGTGTCCACTCCAAAATAAAATCTAGGAATATATCTAACAAATGAGGTTAAGACTTCTATGTGGAAAACAGCAAAATATTGGTAAGAATAATTAAAAACATCTAAATAAATGAAGCAATATGTCATATTTATGAATTGGAAGAGTCATGTTTATCATTACGACGATAACTGTCCCAAAAGAATCTATAGAATTGAACAAATTCGAGTCAATTACAATCAATATTCCATCAGACTTTTTGTATAAGTTGATTCTAAAATTTGTATGAAAAAAGTGCTGTAGAATAATCTAAACCATTTTTAAAGAAAGAAAAAATTTTGAGGAATTATCCTACCTAACTTTAAGACTTGATATATAGATATAGAAATCAGGACAAATTGGTATGAATAAAATATAGATATTAAGATCAAAGAAATAGTACTCTTAAAAAAAAAAGACAGTGTTAAGAACATCAAAAGAGAGGCCACAGACTAAGAACAAATATCAGTAATACATATATCTAACAAAGGCTTTGTATTCAGGATATATAAACAATCTAAAAAGGCTAAAAAAGCTAAAACAAAACAAAGCAGAGTACTAACAATACCAAGTGTTGGCACGAATGTGGAATGCTTAGACATTTCTTATTGCAGCAAAAATAAAACAGTCACTTGAAAATCAATTTTGCAGCTGCTTATATAAGTTAAACATGTATTTACTAGATGGTCCAGTTTTCAACTCATAGGTATTTACCCAAGGGAAGAAGAAAACCTATACCTACTCAAAGAATTGAACATGAACGTTCACAGAAGCTTTATTCATATTAGCCAAAAACCTGGAAGCAACTAAAATGTCCATTCACAGGTGAATGGACAAACTATGGTGTAGCCATACAATAGAAAATTACCAGAAATGAAAAGGAACAGACTGCTAGTACATGCAACAAAACGGATGATAAGTGAAAGAAGCCAAACACAGAAGAATTCACTTTATGCAACTCCACTCCAATTTATAGTGATATAAATCTTATCAGTGATTATCTGGGGCAGGAAGCAAAGGATGCACTGACTATAAAGAGGAATGATGGAACTCTGTGGGAGTGATGGAAAGGTTCTACATCTTAATTGATGCTGGATACATGAGTGCAAATGTTTGTGAAGACTCATTGCACTGTAACAAAATATGTACTCTTTATTAAATGTAAATCATACTTCAAAAAAGCTGATTAGAGAAAAAATACTATATGCTGACCAAATAAAATACATCTTTGAATCAAAATTCGCCTTGGTAAATATTTATAATCTCTGCCTTTTACTAGAAATATGTTTCTCAAAATTCTTGAGTAAATCTAGCCTTTAAAAATCAATACCTATTTATCATTAAATACTGATAAGTTATTTAAAGGAATAGCATTCATATTAAAATATATGTTATATAATTGCTAATCTATAACAATATCTATAATAAAATAATCCACATATTTTAAATTAAGAATAATATAGATTAAGTTTAAGAGAAGATAATTTAAGCGAGTGCTCTTAGAAAAGAAAAAAAGAGAAATAGGAAAATTATAAGAAGAGATTGAGTAAATGAAAATTTCCATGTTGTAAATAGAAAGGTTGTATTATTCCAGAAACTCACAAATGAAAACTATATGAAGCAAGTACTTGTGAGACCTTGTTGAGATAGTTTCATCCAGTCAGTACCAGCAGTGTGGACACTAGCGTCATGGTTCATGGTTCTTGGCTATACCAGTTCCTAGCTACTGGTCTTGGGCAAGTTAGAAAATTTCTGTGTGCTAGGAAGATATAACCCCTCTGCTCTTGAATATTCTCACATGTAAAACATCATAAATGCTTAGAATAATATTGGGAACATAGTGGGTGTTCAATAATATTAGCTAGATATCTTTTGGTTTCTTAAACTCTGAGTCTACTTAATGTAAGATCTATCTTGGAGGCCAATGAGGAGATCAAATTTAATTAAAAAAATACAGTTTTAACAAAGGTAAGAAGGCCTTTCTGGTGGATTTCTTTTGATTTGATATATTTTCGGTAGGAATAATGAGAAAAACCTAGAAATTGTAAAAATCTTCTGTGAAATTAAAGCCCTCTGTTTGGAATGACTCAGGCACTTCCAACTTCAATTTTTACCCTGTTCTGTTAAAAAAAGTGTTCAGATGGCTTAAAATGAAAATATGTTCAAATGAAATGAATAAGAAAAAATGTTAAAGGAAAATAGATGCAGTACAAGCGGGGCATAAACTTGTTCTGGGCGGACAGCAAATGTGGCTCTGAACTTGCTCAGGATTGATGTGAACAGGCAAAGAGTCTTATGCATAAGATGCCCAGTGTTCATGAAAAATAACGTATTTGTTTAAGAAATGTACAGTAATTCTATTACCACGCTCAAAGAGAAATTCTTCCCCCCTGTCCTCATAAAGACACCATATAAAATAATAATATTCTAATATATTACAGTAAACATGGTGACAATTTCTATAAGTCCACTTCTTAAAATCTCCATCAAACAACAAATGGCATTGTACTTAAATATAACTCCATGGGAACAATCTCAGGAGGACAATTATAATGTGGTTCACATCCATGGTTCCTTGTTCATGTAGCACAGTTTAGGATGGATAATTTGAGAAACTAAAGAAACACATGGAATAAGTAATGTATCAGTCAGGATCTGATTAGAAATCTGTTATGAATCATATAGACTGGGATGTTTTATTATAGGGCTTAGACTTTACATGATTGTGGGAGCTGGTGGAGCTGTTCATGCAGACTGTTGACCTTACCTCTCATATTAAGCGTGAAGTCAGTCTATGAAGATTGTTGCCCCTTAAGCCTGAAGTTAGTGTAGAGTAGCCCACCTCCAGTTGGGAAGCAAAGCATTCAAGCCTGGACAAATCAAGACTTACATAGATAGACTATAACATGTGTCTGTGCCTCATCATCTCCTGTCTCAATGCTGCAAGTGACCTGTAGGAAAAGCTGGTGACCTTTGCCATGGAGCTGCACACACACCTGGCCCAGGACTTGGAGAAGTTCAAGGAGAGTATCTGGCAGATCTAGTGGAATGGCCTGTCCATGTGCCATCCAGCACCAATAAGGTGAGATGGTAGATGAGTGTGTGAACTGCCCCAATACCTGATATCCTTCAACAGTCTGGAGAACCAGGGCTGGAATCTCAGGCTTCATGCTCTTGCCATGGCTTTGTCTTCCTCTGCTCCCTTCACAGAGCAAAACTAAAGCTCTGTTAGGTGACTTCCATGACAATGAAAATCTTCCTGGTAACACAATTTTGGGGTTTCCCACCAGCTTTCATGATATGTACCATTTACTAAGTTAAAATCCCCACGATACAGTTCAGGGTAAAACTATCTTACAGATTTTAATCAGGAATAAATACTTTCACTAATAATTTCATTGGTTGAGAATCTCAGATTAATCCAATTTCTTATCTGCACATATGGCTACTACATAATCTTCTAAGTATAACAGCTGGTAATAATAACTCTTCTGCCTTTTGAAAAACTCTACGTATCAGTAAAATGACTGCTCTGAAATAAAACTATTCCCCATACTGTTAGAGGTTCTCTTCTCTAACTTTAGGAAATTATATTGCTACTTTTCGTTTCTTTCCTGGAGGCTCAAGTCTCGACAGAATAGCTTAGACTTTGAGTCAGACCTGAATATGAATCCTATTTTTACAACTTGAGTATTATTTAACTTTTATAAACCTTAATGCTTTATTTATTTTTTAAAGATTTATTTATTTGACAGAGAGAGAATGTGAGAGAAGGAACACAAGCAGGTGGAGTGGGAAAGGGAGAAGCAGGCTTCCCGCCAAGCAGGGAGCCCCATGTGGGGCTCCATCCCAGGACCCTGGGACCATGACCTGAGCCAACGGCAGACGCTTAACAACTGAGCCACCCAGGCACCCCTAAACCTTAATGCTTTATCTATGAAATGAAGATCTTAATTGTACCTGGTTGTGATAATAATTGAAAAGACACTAAATAAAAGCATTCAGAATACTGTCTAATACATAGTAATAACTCCAAAAAATTTAACATTCGTGATTAACATTTTAAGCAGAACTGGAAACAGATTGGGTCTAAAAAGTGTTCTTCAGAGGTTGAATCTTTATCCTGTTTGAGGAATACCCAAAATGAGAGTGACAATAATATCACCTTTTTTCTAAATATTGAGAGATCTAAATCCTGTAAAGATTTACATGAAGATTAGAATTCTCATGGTCCAGAAACCTAATATATATATAGGCAAAAATTAATGACCTATTATTTGTGAGGTTTAACATATTTAGAATTTTGATAAATATGTGAGGCTATCTGCTGGTGTAGTCAAATTATTTTAAATAACACTATGAATCTGCGCATGGGATTTCATTGTGAAGTGTGATAAGGTAATAATATTTGCCCTTTTGAAGAAAATAATTTCCTAGAACTACAGGAAAGTGTATCAGTCTAGCAGAAACTGCTCTGAGTTTCCTAGTATGCTCATAGCTCCACCTTGCAGCCCCTAAAGAAATGTTTTAATGAGATGTATAAAATTGTTGTAACGTCAAGTGGCACAGGTGTTCACTATAAGCAGTATTTCTTTGTAAACGATCATTGTAAGAGGCATTTTTTGAGTGAGTTCATTCTTGCTTCATTCTGCAGTCACTTGAAGACCATCACCCTACTTTCTGGCAAGGACTGAAATATGTGGAGGGCCCTTGAGTCTCATGAATTACCATAGTGAATCAACAGTTCTCTCTTTTTTTTTCCTTGGCCCAGGTGTTTCCATAATTGTGAACCATGGGGGAAGTGCCTATTGTGTTCAATTGCCTGCATAGTCTCCTTTCTACTGAAGTAGAGCCAAGATTTTATACATAGTTGTCAATAACATTTAAAAACTATCAAAATTATCATTAAAAATTAAAAATATCAAAAAAAATTTATTTTTATTTATTTATTTTTAAAGATTTTATTTATTTATTTGAGAGAGAGAGAATGAGAGATAGAGAGTACGAGAGGGAAGAGGGTCAGAGGGAGAAGCAGACTCCCTGCCGAGCAGGGAGCCCGATGCGGGACTCGATCCCGGGACTCCAGGATCATGACCTGAGCCGAAGGCAGTCGCTCATCCAACTGAGCCACCCAGGCGCCCTCAAAAAATATTTAAATAACATTTAAAAATTAACATTTATAAAAATTAAAAATAACATTTAAAAATGACTTGGTTTCTATTTATAGGACATAAAAGGTAAGCCTTGAATTTGCAATTTGTTGCTAACTCATTGAAGACTCACTGAACACTCTCAGTGATGAAATTCCCAAATAATAGGCAAAACACTTAATTTTGCTCTAAAGTGTATGTCTATTACATTTATCCATATACCATGAAGAGCGTAAAAGTACAAAGAGCTGAATGCTTTTCAAACTCCTTTCACAAATCTCATGTAAAACTCCATGGTGCTGTGAATTAGGCCAGTATGCTAATTTACAGAAGAAGAAATCCATACAGTAAAATGACTTCCTTAAGGTTACCTAGTTAATAAGTGAAAGCAGAGACTCAAACCTGGATCACTTAATTTCAAGGCCACTCTCCTTTCCACTACCACATAAATCCTGACCACATATTGATGGTGGGCATTTTTATTTTTGTTGAAACATCAGTATTCTGTCTATGCAGGTTACTTTATTGGTGTTCCTTAAAACACAGACACAATTTAGAATGCCAAACAGGGGCACCTGGGTGGCTCAATCGATTAAAGTGTCCAACTCTTGATTTCGGCTCAGATCATCATCCCAGGTTTGTGAGATCAAGCCTGGCATCGGGCTCCACATTGGGTGTGGAGTCTGCTGAAGATTCTCTCTCTCCCTCTTTTACTCTCTTTCCCCCTCTCTTAAAAAAAAAAAAAAAGAAGAAGAAGAAGGAAAGAAAAAAGAAAAGAATGCCAAACAGAGTGGGATGACATAAAAAAACAATGGAAAGGATGTTGTTACAACTGTTTGACACAGATTTATCTTATTTTTACATTAGAAAGATAGCTCTAGGGATGACTGGGTGGCTCAGTCAGTTAAGCGTCTGCCTTCAGCCCAGGTCATGACCCTGGGGTCGTGGGATCAAGTCCCGCATCAGGCTCCTTGCTCAGCGGGAGCCGCTTCTCCCTCTGACTGCCATTCCCCGCTGCTTGTGCTCTCTCTCTCTGACAAATAAATAAAATCTTTAAAAAAAAAAAAAGAAATATGGTTCTAGGGATCTGTAAATGAATTATACTTTTGTGTATCAGATTCTGCTTTAAATGCTTCTAGAGATCATAAAAGCATTCTCAAGGAAATTTTTTAAAAATGTGTTTTTCAAGCAAATAATTTTCCACAATTTAAATTAAGTACTATAAAATATGTCTTTCCAAGCAGTTTATCAAGTGTAATAGCCTAGATGTCAGATGTTTTGGGTATATCTCCAAATAAATTTAATAATTAAAACTAACACCTTGAATCCCAATGGGTGGATCAATACTTCCTGCAAGAGGTCTGACAGAAGTTCGAACTGAGATTGTTTTTTCCTGATAGATTTAGAGAAACTATCACAGCACAGAAGGACTTATTTAAATTTGGTCACCCATCAGGGCTTAAACACTGGAGACACCTTCCTATGTATACCCAGAAAATCTAATGTCATTCTGTTACATTCTCTTGAAGCATTCTTTTTTCTTCCTTGGTCACACTTAATCATAGATACAATAATGACCTGCTCATGTGATTTTACTGTTTTACTACTATTAACTTTTACTGATAAGCTACATAAGAGTAGCCTGTGTTGACATCACTATGGTAGCCCTAGGATTTAGCACAATGCCTGAAACAGTTTAGGAGGAAAATAAATATTTGTCCAATAACAAATAAAGGACTGTATTTCTAAACAAAATAGGTCTATGATTACATCTATATCTTCAGAAAAGTATGTCCCAGCATTGTTAGAAAGACTGTCTCTGGGTTTTGTAAGATTACTGGTAATTAGATTTTGTTCTTTGTTCCTAACTGTATTTGCCAATATTGTTATGATTAATATATATTTTTAAGAGGAAATGATTAAAAAATTTTTTTTAATTATGTAAGTATTATAAATAATAAGAGAGTAGAAAAAGAAGCATTCAATCAGTAATGGGTGGAACAGTTTGTTGGCTAAAAGAGAAAATTTAAGTTGATCATTATATTAAATAATATACAAAAATAAATTGTCCTCTTAAAATAATTTTAAATATAGAAAATTGAATGTAACAAACAGGTGAAGTCTCAACTGAAAGACTTCTGGCTATCAGAGGACACTAAAATTCTAAACCAGTTGATAAAAAAATTCAAGGAATATTTTCATAGATTGGGCATATTAGAAATGAAAACATCCATATGTTAATAAACAGCATAAAATTAACTGAAGGTAAATTCCAGAATATTTGTTATATTTAAAGAACTGTTATAAAAGAATAATGAAGACAAATTCCCACATAGATAAATAAGCAAAGAGCACTTATTTCCCTAGAGGAACTCTTTGGGAAAGAGTAAACAAGTGGCTACTTAGCATATTAAAATGTTGATACTCACTAGGAGTTAAATTTAAATTAAAACATCAGTGAGATATATATATATATATATCATCAAGCTAGCAAAGACTTTAAAAATAAACTTAATGTTGGCAAGGTTGTAGTAAGACAGGAACTGCTGCTTCCATCATAAATTGGATCAACTTCTCTGGAAAGCAATGCAGTATATGTAAGGAGATGTACCTCAGTAATTTTCCTTGTAGCAATTGATCCAGAAGAAATAATAAGAGTTAGAGACAAGGGTATGTATACAAAGGGTATCACTGAAGATTTATCCATAAGAGTAAACAATTGGACAATTTAAATGTTTGACAGCAGAGTAATGCTTAAGCAATTTATTGGTCATCTAGATGATCATTTATTACACAGGTATGAAAATGATTTTCTAAAAATAATGACATAAAAAGTCCATATTGTAATAAAATTGAAAAAGAAATTCAAAAACTAGTTACGTAGAATAGTCCATATTATGTTAAAACATATAAAAGATGATAGAAATAGAAAAACACATAGAAAGGTAATGCTCTATTGCACTTAGTTGGGGTTCTATCTAATGGTACTGAGACAAAGATAACCACTGGCACTTACTGAACTCTTACACTCACTACACTAATCACATTGTATGGGTTATCTCCACTAATTCTATAACAATCCTATTTAGCAAGTACTATTATTTTCTCCATTTTATACGTGAGGCTTACAGACATTAAGTGACTCATCCAAGGTTACACAGCTAGTAAGGAGTGAAAGAGAAATTCAAAACAGACATGTTTCTTTACCATACAGGTATAACTTTTAATCAGTATGTCAGTTTGTTTTTGACAAATATTTTAAAACAAGTATTGAGTAAATTATATTGGAAAAATATGGCTATCACAAAAAAATAAAAATATGGCTGTCATTATGAAAATGCATATCCAATTGAAATCTGTTTTATAATGCTTTATAATATATTCTAAATATAAATATAAACACATTATATATTTATATATATTT
>NW_027397138.1:4492316-4505794 GCF_003265705.2 Callorhinus ursinus
CATATATAATACATAAATATATTACAAATTTAAACATTTTAAAAAACAAAAAGAAAAAATAAAATTATACCCCTATTTTATACAATACACTAAAGTCAACTCGAAATGGATTAACACCTTGAACATCAGACCTGAAACCATAAAACCCCTGGAAGAAAACATAGGGGTAGAAATTTTTGACATTGGTCTTAGCAATGATTTTTTTTTTGGATTTGACACCAAAAGCAAGGGAAACAAAGCAAGAATAAATAAATGAGACTACATCAAACTAAAAAGCTTCTCCATAGCAAAATAAAGCATCAACGAAATGAAAAGGCAACTTACTACTAATGGGAGAAAAATTTTGCCAATCATATACCTAATAATGGGTCAATATCCAAAATTTATAAAGAACTCATAAACTCGACAGCAAAAACAAACAAAGAAAACAAAGCAAAACAATTTTAAAATGGGCAAAGGAACTGAATAGATGTTTTTCCAAAGAAAAACATAAAAATAGCCAACAGGTACATGAAAAGATGCTAATCAATATCATTAACCATCAGAGAAATGCAAATCAAAACCACAATGGGATATGGATTCACAGCTATTACAATAGCTATCCTCAAGTACACAGAAGATAACAAGTGTTGGGCAGGATGTGGTAAAAGGGGAACCCTTGCACACTATTGATAGGAGTGTAAATTGGTGCAGCCTCTATGGAAAACATAAAAATTTAAAATAGATCTACCATATGAACCAGCAATCTCACTTCTGGATCTATATCCTGATAAAATGAAAACAGAATATCAAAGAGATATGTGCACTCCATGTCCACTGCAGCTTTATTCACTATAGCCAAGATATGGAAACAACCTAAGTATCCATTAATGAATGAATGGATAAAGAAGATGTAGTATATGTATATAAGGGAATATTATCCAACCACAGGAAGAACGAAATTCTGACATTTGCAACAATATGGATGGAACTTAAAGGCATCATGATAAGCAAAATAAGCCAGCCAGAAAAAGACAAATACTGCATCATATCACTTACATGTAAATCTTTTTTTTTTTTAAATGTCATAGAAACAGTAAATAGAAAAGTGATTAGTTGAGGGTGGGGGAAATAGAAGGTGGTAAAAGGCTACAAACTTTCAGCTGTAAGATGAATAAGGTCTGAGGATCTAACATAATTATAGTTAACAACACTGTGTCATATAATTGAAATTTGCTGAGAGTAGAACTCAAATGTTCTCTTCTTACACACACAAAAAGATAAATATGTGAGGTGATGAATGTGTTATTTAACTATGGTGGATAATCCTATACACATATTTATATATATAAAATCATCACATCATACACTTTAAATATCTTATAATTTTGTCAATTATATCTCAAAGCTGAAAGTTTTTAAAAAAGCAATAAGCTAACAGAATAGATAGAATTTCATACTTATCCCAGTGGTATTAAGAAAATGACACTTTATGTTTCAAGGCTAAAGAAGAAATAATCATTGACCATTCACGTGATGAAACAAATGTATCTCTGATCACATTTTTAGTTAAGCAAAATAAACATAAAATAAGAAAAGATATGGAATACATTTTTATAAGTATAACAAACATACATTTGGTTTCTAAAATATGTGAGTGCTCCATTTGGATCCAAAGTGTAAACAACTTTAATGGATAAATAGTCAAAGAACTATTCATTCATTTAATCATTTAACAATCACCTATCACCTTCTATATGCTAGGACTGTGAATAAACAGAGTTATGAACACTAAACAAGTACCTTTGAAAGTCTAGATCACTAATAAATTAGCAAAATGATTAGGAACACAGGAGGTATTATATCACCCTGTTATACAAGAAAAATCTCTTTAATTGGCAGAAGTCTAACATCTACAGGGTTGTTGGAAGTGAGTAAATTTCTACATGACTGGTGGTTCTGCAAATTTGGAGCAATATTTTGGATGAACAGTTTGACACTCATGATACAAATGATAAAAATCATAATATTCTTTTACTAAGACCATTTTTAAAGGATCTCTCTACAGGAATAATGCAAGAAGGGAGAAAAGCTTATATGTGCAAAAGTGCTTATAACTGCATTATATGTATAACTTAAAACTGAAAAAAGTGTCCAAATGACCAAGTGTGAGCAAATTGCTAGGCAGATAGTGCTGTTGAATTAATGTTACATTGCCATTAGAATGGCAAATGCGAGAACTATGCAGAAACTGTGAATGAATGACATAAGTGAAAAAACTTGGAAGACAGTATATATGCTTGCAACTGTAAACTAACCCATGTGATAGTAATGATAGGTACATTATACACTATAAAGTTTGTATATAGAGATAGGTTTTTCATATTTTTTTCCTGATATGATTGATCTAAGGACAGTATAACACAGTAGAAGCTGATACAACAAATGAGTACAAATGCAGGTTTAGAATCAAGCAGACTTCTATTCAAATGCAAACTGCCACTACTTTGGATATGTTTCTAGAAAGAATCCTCTCTTTCTCATTAATGTTAAGAGATTGTTGGACACTTTCATCATTGCAGTGAACAGTGGATTCACCAATGGATGGAAATGCAATAATTGTTCTAAAATTTAAGCCAAAATCTGTTTGATGACTTAGGTAGTAATGCCATTTAAACACATGATCCCATTTTATTCTATAAAATGACAAAGAGATCATAATGAATTCTATAATATGAATTATAGTAGTAGGATTAATCATGAGTGAAAATGATTACATCAAGAATAAGAGAAAGGGAAAGGGGAAAGTAAATTATGTCTCCCTTAGTTCAGCTTCTTAGAATTTAGTCATTTCCACTCTCAGACCTCTAAATGAATGGAATTCTTTGGAGAATATTTTGAATAACCCATAGTAAAAACTCTTTAAATATATTGCTCAGTTTCTGTATAGTTCTTGCTTAAGTTTTTTTTTTTCTCTTATTTTCTCAGGCTCGACTCTTTCTGGCCCTTCTCATACTCACACAAATAGAACTAGAAAGTACATGAAGGGAAGCACTTTTGAATTCAAAACTCACTATTAAGGTTTTATGCTAGTTTGCTTCCTTGCAAGATAATTAACTCCATGAGTCCAGAAAGATGCTTATTGACCTTTAGTATCTCTAGAACCTGGCTCAGAGCCTCACACAGAGTGCACTCAGTAAAGGTTTATGGAACCATCTGAAATTTCTGGAAGTCACAAGGAAATTAACATGGTTTTCATTATCCAAGAAATGTTTATTCCTATTCCTCAGATGAAGCAAAACTTGTTTTGCACTTGTCCAGCATGAACATAGACTATTCAAGGTCATTTCAAGAGACACTTATCAGAGATGTTTACATCTCTCAGAAGGCAATAGTCTTACAGAAGAGGCTGCCCAAGAAAAGCAGGTTAGAAAACTTTCAATAAAAGAAGCAATGATAAAGTACCTACTATAAGAAACACCTAGTCCTAGTCCTGACTAGTTCATTTAGACTTGCACAGGTGTGTCCATTTCCTTAGTCTACAATTCTACTTGTTCTCCTCAAATAAATTCGAAGGAAGTATACAAAATAGTGGTCCATCTTCTATGTGATCCATAATACTGAAAATAGCAAAGTAAAAATAGAACATTATTGTAATAACATACATAATGTACATATACCAAGCCTAAAATGAAATTCCCCTTGTTAGTTTCACCATTTCCAGTAATTTTCTTAATGAGTTACAACTAAATCAACAATTTACTTCCATCTCTTTCTTCACAGTCTGATTTTATTTCTTTCTTTATGACACTAATACAAATACTAAACATCTTATCAAGGTTACATTTATTAATCTTATTTGCAAGTGGCTTTGACATTTGTTTTAGAGCAAACAATAAAAATAATAAAAAAAATTTTCCAAAAGAGTTGTCCTGATAGATGTATATGGAAAGATCTCTTTTGAATTATGATACACTAATATCAGTATTCTTTTCTCTTTCTTTAGGCATAACATCTTCTGTCATAAAACTTGGTACCTCTCACAAACTAAATCCCATGAAGTTTTTTTTTTTTAGACGACTGTTCTATAACAGAATGGGAGAAGATATTTGCAAATGACATATCAGATAAAGGGCTAGTATCCAAAATCTCTAAAGAACTTATCAAACTCAACACCCAAAGAACAAATAATCCAATCAAGAAATGGGCAGAAGAACAGATATTTTTCCAAAGAAGACATCCAAATGGCCAATGGACACATAAAAAAGTGCTCAACATCGCTTGGCATTAGGGAAATCCAAATCAAAACCTCAGTGAGACACCACCTCACATCAGTCAGAATGGCTAAAATTAACAAGTCAGGAAACGACAGATGTTGGCAGGGATGCGGAGAAAGGGGAACCCTCCTACACTGTTGGTGGGAATGCAAGCTGGTGCAGCCACTCTGGAAAACAGTATGGAGTTTCCTCAAAAAGTTGAAAATAGAGCTACCGTATGACCCAGCAATTGCACTACTGGGTATTTACCCCAAAGATACAAATGTAGTGATCCAAAGGGGCATGTGCACCCCAATGTTTATAGCAGCAATGTCCACAATAGCCAAACTAGGGACAGAGCCAAGACGTCCATCAACAAATGAATGGATAAAGAAGATGTGGTGTATATCTACAATGGAATATTATGCAGCCATCAAAAAAACCACGAAATCTTGCCATTTGCAATGACGTGGATAGAACTAGAGGGTATTATGCTAAGCGAAATGAGTCAATCAGAGAAAGACAAGTATCATATGATCTCACTGATATGAGGAATTCTTAACCTCAGGAAACACACTGAGGATTGCTGGAGTGGTGGGGGGTGGGAGGGATGGGGTGGCTGGGTGATAGACACTGGGGAGGGTATGTGTTATGGTGAGTGCTGTGAATTGTGTAAGACTGATGAATCACAGTCTGATGAAACAAATAATACATTTTACATTAAAAAAAAAAGAAGATATTAGGAAGGGAAAAATGAAGGGGGGAGTCGGAGGGGGAGACGAACCATGAGAGACTATGAACTCTGAGAAACAAACAGAGTTCTAGAGGGGAGGGGAGTGGGGGAATGGGTTAGCCTGGTAATGGGTATTAAAGAGGGCATGTATTGAATGGAGCATTAGGTATTATATGCAAACAATGAATCATGGAACACTACATCAAAAAGTAATGATGATATGTATGGTGATTAACATAACATAATAAAATAAAATTTAAAAAAAGCCTTCTATAATGAATAATAAGAAGTGTACTTTCTAGTTACTATAGTTCATATAGATTGAACTTGGCTAATGATATTATATATTATTTTCCTGTATTTTGTTTCTCAAATGGGTAGATTTCCTTTGCCTATGAAGAACCACTTGTCATTTAAACAATCCAGACTTTTCATGAATCATTAAAAAAAGAAACAGCTTTGAATATTATTAGCAAATATTTTTGTGTTACTTCTAGTAAAAAATATGTGAGGGACATATAAAATGTTTGGTAATTTAAATAAAATTAATTTAATTTTAAATTAAACAATATAAATTTGATGTAATTTTTATTGGCCATTAGACCACAGAAAATCATCATGAGTTTTGAGTAGAAATCATAGACCATAATGTATATCAGTAGTATTATCTGATAGGTTGATGCTGCACAAAAATGCACTCATAATATGTTTGCCACAAATTCTGGGATTACTTATATTATCATACATTTCTAAGTTTAAAAAATTTGAGAAAAATATCGTAGGAAGGAAGATTTACAGACCCAACCCCAAATGAACACCTATGCCTTTTCTAATAATATGAAAATGTGTCCTGCTCTTTCATGCCTCTACCTTTGAACATACAGTATCCTTTTCTATACCATGTTTTATGTCCAAATAGTTGACTCCAACTGATTCTTGATATTTCACTTTAGGTGTTAGCATGATTTAGTTTACCCTATGTCCAGTAGCACTCTACTGATTTATTATAACAGGTTTTATTCTGTATTAGGATTACTTCTCAACTATTTCATCCATTAGGCTAAAGCTCCTAAAGGAAAGTTGTCTTCTCCACACACCCAATTTAGTCATGTCTAGCACTAGCACATAGGGAAGTACCTAATCCATATACATCAGTTTTCTAGGGCTGCCATAACAAAGTACCACAAACTGCGTGGCTTAAACAACAAAAATTGATTGTCTTGCAGTTCTGGAAGCTGGAAGTCTGAGATCAAGGACTTGGCAGGTTTGGTTCCTTCTAAGGACTGTAAGGGATCTTTTCCAAGTCTATCTAAATGGCTTGTAATTGGCCAAGTTCATTTTCATGTGGTGTTCTTCTTGTATCTTCAAATCATCTTCTCTCTGTACATATCTCTGTACCCAAACATCTTTGTTAAGACATCAGTCACATTGGATTAGGGTCAACCCTAATGATCACATTTTAGCTTGAATACTTTCTGGAAAGACTCTTTCTCCAAATAAGGTCACATTCTGAGGTATACTGGGAATTAGGATTTCAACATAGGAAATTTGGTGAGATACAATTAAACCAAAAAACACCACAATAGATATTTGTCAAATCAGTGAGTACATGGAAGAACACTTATAGAATTTATTAAATTTGTTTTAATAATCCAACGTGTGTATTTTCCTCCAAAGACTGTGCACTCTTAGAGCAAAATTCATATCCCATTCATGCTTGAATCTGTAGTGCTTAGCACAAACACCAACAGACATTTGGTGCTCAAAATGCTTTGTTAAATGAATGATAAATACAAAACATGCAAAACTATTTTCTGTAAAAATACCTCTGGAAGAATGTCTTATATGGGTCTTGGCTAATGCTCTGTTCAATTATTTTTGCTAATCACTGCAAATTGTACATTCCCCAGAGTTTTAATGCCTTAGGCAATTTGAAAAAGATACTCTATGTCATTCAGAAGCTGGAAGTCTAAATATTTCCATGACTTAAATATCTTATTTGCCTTATTAGAAATCAGCTCTCATCTACGATTTTGTATCTCATTTCCATAGTGTTTTTTTTTCCTGATTCATCAAAACACAGTGCTAAAAATAAAATGTAAACTGACTTTCAGTGGAACCTGCCAGAGAGATAGAAAAGTGTCTTCAGATGTAAATAGAAAGATAATGAAAAATTGAGAGCCTGAGTGTGGAGATGGGGAAGAAGGAACTTCAGGTGACGGTGTTGTCTGATTCAGTATGACCACCTCAATTATCATCAGGATGAAGAAGGTGAGTGGAATGTTAGTTTCACAGTTTCTCTAATTTAGGATGTATAATCAGCACAAGTAGTAATAAAACAAGTAGAGACAAAGCTCTTCTCTGAGGAAACTTATGAAGATAAAGTAATCTAATAAGACAAACATGGGCTAGTTGTACTTACTGTAAAGAAGACAGCCAGTCTGGGTAATAACCAGAGTTACACAGGAATGGGAAGGGCTATGCCCTATTTGTATCTAATCTAACAAATTGCTTTCATGATGAGTGAAAAGCATAAAGCATTTTTCTAGACATTTTTTAGTTATATGGGTTGAACCAATTTTACTATTGAGTTATTTTCTGAGTAAAGATAGGTGGAAAAGAACATAAAGAAATGTTACGAAGCAGAATCCAAAATAACAAGGCTTTGATGAAGTTGTGTTTGAAGAGATTTAAATTTAAAAAGTCTTTTATCTTTACCCAATAGTTAACCATTTCTGCCATTCTTGATTCTTTTGTGTAGATCCAGATTGATACCTGGTTTAACTTTTCCTGTGCTTGTGTGATGTGTGTGTGTGTGTGTGTGTGTGTGTGTGCGCACGCGCATGCGCACGCATGTGCGGTCAGCATTCCCACGTGTTTTTTTTTAATTCATCGCTTTGAGATAATTTTAGATTTATAGAAAAATTGCAAAAAAGAGTTTCAGTAAAACTTTCACCTAGGTTTCCCTTATATTAACCTCTTACATAACAACAAAACAATTATCAAAACTAAGACACTTGCATTGGTTACATTAACTAAACTACAGATTTTATTTGAGTCTTATGAGTTTTTCCTGTAATGTCATTTTTCTGTTTCAGGATCTAATCACAATCCCAGATTTCATTACTTGTCATGTCTCCTTAATATCCTCCAATCTATGACAGTTTCTCAGTCTTTCCTTATTTGTGACCTTGATATTTTTGAATAGTAGTGATCTATTATTTTGAAGAAAGTCTCAGTTTGGGTTTGTCTGATGTTTTCTCATGAAGTTAGGCATTATTGGGAAGGACAACACAGAAATGATATGTCCTTCTCTATGCATCATATCAGGGGATAGATGATGTCTCTATTTATTACTGGTGATATTGACCTTGATCACTGATTAAGGTGGCATCTGCTTGCTTTTTCCATTGTAAAATTACTGTTTTCCCCTTTGTAATAAATACTGGGGGAGAGTTACTTTGAAACTATGCAAATGACATGTTTTTTCTTAAATTCTTGCCCACTAACTGCCATGTGGTAGTTCTGTTTTTCTCATTTTTCCATGCTTTAATTCGAATTCTGTCTGTTCTCTCTCATTTATTTTTTATTTATTTGCTCTGTTATTTATATTAGTATAGACTCATGGGTCTTTATTTGGAAACTATAATCCAAGAGTACTATTATTTATTTGCTCAGGTTGTTCTAGGTTTGGCCACTAGGAACTGTTTCGGTTGGCTCTTAGGCCCAGATGACTTCCTTTAATACATATTGTAGTGTAAGTCTACAAATGATGAATTTTTTCAGCTTTTGTATATATGAGAAAGTCTTACTTTTAAGGCTGCATTTATGATTTCTGGTTCTAAGTAATTTGGCTATGGTATGCTTTTGTGTAGTTCTCTTCATATTTTTCTTGTGCTTTGGGTTGGTTGAAACTCTTGAATCTGTGTGTTTATAATTTTCATCAAATTTGGAAATTTCTACCTATATTTCTTTTCATATTTTTTATCCCATTCTTTCTTCTTTTCCAGAGACTCTAATTATGCATATAATAGGATGTGTGAAAGTTGTTTAACAGGTGATGCTTCATTAATTTTTTAAAAAATTTCTGTCTTTAGATAATTTTTATTACTATATCTTTTTGTTCACTAACCTCTCCTTTTGTAATGTCTAATTTCTTTAATCACACTTAGTGTATTTTTCATCTCAGACATTTTCATTTGTATTTCCTGAAGTTTGATTTGGATATTTGAGATATATATATATATATATATATATATATATATATCGTATTTTTAATGTCTCAATCTTTCATCTGTCTTCTTGAACAAATGAAATACAGTCATAATAACTATCTTAATGTCCTTTTCTACTAATCCTATCATCTGTGTCATTTTTGTATAGAATTTGATTGATTTTTCTCGTAATTATGGGTTGTATTTTATGCTTCTCTGCATAACTGGGAATTTTTAATTGATACCAAATACTGTAAATTTTAAATTTGGGGCTGCTAAGTATTTTTGTATTCCTATAAATATTCTTGAACTTCTTTTTTTTTTTTAAAAGATTTTATTTATTTGACAGAGAGAGACACAGCGAGAGAGGGAACACAAGCAGGGGGAGAGGGAGAGGGAGAAGCAGGCTTCCCTCGGAGCAGGGAGCCCGATGCGGGGCTCGATCCCAGGACCCTGGGATCATGACCTGAGCCGAAGGCAGATGCTTAACGACTGAGCCACCCAGGTGCCCCACTGAACTTCTTTAATGGGATATAGTTCAGTTACTTGGAAGTAGTTTGATCTTCTTTGCTCCTGCTTTTTACTGTTTTAGGGAGAAACAGAAGAACATTTAGAGCCAATTTTGCCCCACTACTGAGGTAAAAATCTTCTGAATATTAACCCAAAGCTCCATAAATTATGTGATTTTCCACTGCGGCTGGTATGAACAAGCACTGTTACCAGTCATAAGAGATCACTGGAAAATGTTTCCTTTAATTCCTTTAAGTACTTCTTTCTTGGGTAAATCTTCACATGAATGCACTGATCAGTCCTCAGATGAAGACTCAAAAGGGATCCTCTGCTTATCTCCAGAGCTCTTGCTCTTTGGTGCTCTTTCCTGTTACTCTGCTCTTTCTGTTCAACCTTTTTTGGTCTCCTTGCATCCTAGTTAAACTTAAGGAGACTGGCTGTAGGGCTCCAGACGGGTTCTCATTCTCTGTGCCATTATTTTGAAACTCTCTAGGTAGTAATTTAGGGCAATTGTAGATCTTTCCTTATATGTCTTCTGTCTTTCAGTGATCACTATCCTTTCTTACCTTATGTCCAATGTCTTAAAATCTACAGTTTCCTGTATTTTTATTTGTTTCCTCATAGTTTTAGGTAGGACAGTAAATCAGGTCTTTATAACTTTATCTTGGCCAGATTCAGTAATTATGTGATAGCTTAGTAATATTTCTGTGAAAAAGTTAAAAAATAAATCTGTACAATAAAATATAGGCTATGTAGGAAGAAAAAAAACCTTCTTGTTATGAGGCTTTTATATGTCAAGTTGATGTATATTGATGCTGATGTCAGTATATCCTAACATGTAAGTTCTTTCAGTGACCCTGCCCTCAAAATAAATTTGAATTTTACATAATTTCTCTTCTTTCCTATTCCCCTTCTAACATCGGAAGAATTTGGTCTTTGCCAGACTTGTTCCTAAGACTTCTGTAATATAAAATTAGAATAAGCTGTATATTCAACAAATATTTATTATGTGTCTGTTCTGTGCTAGGCACTGTTCTGGGCATGTGAGACACACCAAGTGAACAAAAGAGAAAATATTCCTGCCCTCATGGAGTTTTTATTCAACAATGAGAAACCAACATTAATCAATGAATATAGAAAATAAGTAAACTGTAGGGGTACCTGGCTGGCTCAGTTGGTAGAGTGTGAGACTCTTGATCTTGGAAATGTGAGTTTGAGCTCCACATTGGTTGTAGCAATTACTTAAAAAGAAAATCTTAAAAAAATAAGTAAATTGTATATTATGGTGGAAAGAAATGGGCATATCAGAGAAATAATAAAAGCAGAAAATCACATCAACATCCTTAATAAAGAGCTGGGGAAGAAGGGAGGGAATAGAAGAATAGTCTGGGGGAGTTGGGGAATTATTTTGAGGGAGGATCTTCAACCATTGAGGGATGTAGCAATTTGTGCAGAAAAGAGGCTGAAGAAGAGTTGCTGAACATTCCAACTAAGAGCAATAGAATGTACATTCTTCTCAAGTGCATATGGAACATTTTCCAGAATAGATCATCTGTTGGACGACACACCAACTCTGAACAAATTTAAGAAGGTTGAAATCATCAAGCACCTCTTCCAACCACAATGATATGAAACTAGAAAGTAATTACAAGAAGAAAATTGGAAATTTCACAAACATGTGGTGACTAAACAACATACTACTGAACAACCAATGGGTCAACCATAAATCGAAAGTGAAATAAAAAAGATACCTTGGGACAAATGAAAATGGAAATATACCAAAACTTATAGGATGAACCAAACATAGTTCTAAGAGGGAAGTTCATAGTGATAAATACCTACTTCAGGAAACAAGAAAAATCCCAAATAAACAACCTAATTTTACACCTCAAGAAACTAGAAAAAGAATAAATGAAATCAAGTTAAACGGAAGGAAATAACAAAAACCAGAGCAGAAATAAATGGAATAGAGACTAAAAAGACAATAGAAAAGATCAATGAATCCAAGAACTGGTTCTTTGAAAAGATAAATTTGACAAACATTTAGCTAAACTTACCAAGAAAAAAAAAGTGAAAAAACCCAGATAAGTAAAATCAAAAAAGAAAGAGATGTTACAACTGATACCACAGAAATACAAAAAATCATAAAAGACTACTATAAAAAAGTATACACCAACAAATTGGACAACATAGAAGAAATGGATAAATTCCTAGAAACATGAAATCTTCCAGGACTGAATCATGAAGAAGTAGAAGATCTGAATAGACCAATTACTGGAAAAAGATAAATCAGCAGTTAAAAAAAAAACTCCATACACACTAACATCCAGGTGGTTTCAGCTTCACAGGTGATTTCTACCAAATATTCAAATAATTAATATAAATCCTTCTCAAACTCTTCCAAAAAAAAATAGAAGAGCAGAGAATACTTCCAAACTTATTTTATGAAGCTAGAATTACCCTGATATCAAAACGAGACAAGGACACCACAAGAAAGGAAAATTATGGGCCAATATCCATGATGTATATAGATGCAAAATCCCTCCAAAAATTAGCTAACTGGGGAGGAGTAAGATGGCGGAGGAGTAGGAGACCTAAATTTCGTCTGGTCCCAGGTATTCAGCAAGATAATTATCAAATTATTCTGAACAACTACACACTCAACAGGAGATTGAAGAAAAGAATATGAACAGAAAAGCGACCATGTTCTGGAAGGTAGGACATGTGGAGAAGTGAATCCAAGGCAAAGTGAAAAAGAAGCAGTACCGACTGCCAGGGACGTGATCAATATGGACATTAGTAAGATGTCAGAACTAGAGTTCAGAATGACGATTGTAAAGATACTAGCTGGGCTTGAAAAAAGCATAGAAGATACTAGAGAATCCCTTTCTGGAGAAATGAAAGAACTAAACTCTAACAAAGTCGAAATCAAAAAGGATATTAATGAGGTGCAATAAAAAATGGAGGCTCTGACTGCTAGGATAAATGAGGCAAAAGAGAGAATTAGTGATATAGAAGACCAAATGATAGAGAATAAAGAAGCTGAGAAAAAGAAAGATAAACAACTACTGGATCACAAGGGGAGAATTCAAGAGGCAAGTGATACCATAAGATGAAACAATATTAGACCAATTGGGATCCAAGAAGAAGAAAGAGAGAGACAGGCAAAAGGTATATTGAAGCAAATTATAGCAGAGCACTTCCCTAATTTGGGAAAGGAAACAGAAATCAAAATCCAGGAGGCACAGAGAACCTCCCTCAAAATCCATAAAAATAAGTCAACACCCTGACATCTAATAGTAAAACTTATAAGTCTCAGAGACAAAGAGAAAATCCTGAAAAAGTTCATGACAAGAGGTCTGTAACCTACAATGGTAGAACATTAGATTGGCAGCAGACCTATCCACAGAGACCTGGCAGGCCAGAAAGGACTGGCATGACATATTCAGGGCACTAAACAAGAAAAATATACAGCCAAGAATAATATATCCAGCTAGGCTGTCATTGAAAATAGAAGGAGAGGAGGGGCGGAGCAAGATGGCAGAGGAGTAGGAGACCTAGATTTCGTCTGGTCTCAGGAATTCAGCTGAATAGGGATCAAACCATTCTGAGCACCTACGAACTCAACAGGAGATCGAACAGGAGAGTAGTAACAACTCTCTGAACAGAGAAGCGACCACTTACTGGAAGGTAGGGCATGCGGAGATGTGAATCCGAGGCGATATTCGGGAGGATAGACGGCGGGGGAGGGGCCTCCGTCAGCCGCTTCTGGCAAGTGATAGAGCC
>NW_027397138.1:4510794-4670612 GCF_003265705.2 Callorhinus ursinus
CAGGGATGTCCACTCTCACCACTGCTATTCAAAATAGTATTAGAAGTTCTAGCCACAGCAATCAGACAACAAAAAGAAATCAAAGGCATCCAAATCGGCAAAGAGGAAGTCAAACTCTCACTCTTTGCAGATGATATGATACTGTATGTGGAAAACCCAAAAGACTCCACCCCAAAACTGCTAGAACTCATACAGGAATTCAGTAAAGTGGCAGGATATAAAATCAATGCACAGAAATCAGTGGCATTCCTATACACCAACAACAAGACAGAAGAGAGACAAATCAAGGAGTCGATCCCATTTAAAATTGCACCCAAAACCATTAGATACCTAGGAATAAATCTAACCAAACAGGCAAAGGATCTGTACTCAGAAAAGTATAAAATACTCATGAAAGAAATTGAAGAAGACACAAAGAAATGGAAAAACGTTCCATGCTCATGGATTGGGAGAATCAACATTGTGAAGATGTCAATGCTACCTAGAGCAATCTACACATTCAATGCAATCCCCATCAAAATACCATCCACTTTTTTCAAAGAAATGGAACAAATAATCCTAAAATTTGTATGGAACCAGAAGAGACACAGAATAGCCAGAGGAATAATGAAAAAGAAAAGCAAAGCTGGCGGCATCACAATTCCGGAATTCCAGCTCTATTACAAAGCTGTCATCATCAAGACAGTATGGTACTGGCACAAAAACAGACACATAGATCAATAGAACAGAATCGAGAGCCCAGAAATGGACCCTCAACTCTATGGTCACCTTAATTATGACAAAGCAGGAAAGAATGTCCAATGGAAAAAAGACAGTCTCTTCAACAAATGGTGTTGGGAAAATTGGACAGCCACATGCAGAAGAATGAAACTGGACCATTTCCTTACACCACACACAAAAATAGACTCCAAATGGTTGAAAGACCTAAACGTGAGACAGGAGTCCATCCAAATCCTAAAGGAGAACACAGGTAGCAACCTTTTCAACCTTAGCCGCAGCAACTTCTTCCTAGAAACATCGCCAAAGGCACGGGAAGCCAGGGCAAAAATGAACTATTGGGATTTCATCAAGATAAAAAGCTTTTGCACAGCAAAAGAAACAGTCCACAAAACCAAAAGACAACCGACAGAATGGGAGAAAATATTTGCAAATGACATATCAGATAAAGGGCTAGTATCCAAAATCTATAAATAACTTATCAAACTCAACACCCAAAGAACAAATAATCCAATCAAGAAATGGGCAGAAGACATCAACAGACATTTCTCCAAAGAAGACATCCAAATGGCCAACAGGCACATGAAAAAGTGCTCAACATCACTCGGCATCAGGGAAATCCAAATCAAAACCTCAATGAGATACCACCTCACACCCGTCAGAATGGCTAAAATTAACAAGGCAGGGAACGACAGATGTTGGCGGCGATGTGGAGAAAGGGGAACCCTCCTACACTGTAGGTGGGAATGCAAGCTGGTGCAACCCCTCTGGAAAACAGTATGGAGGTTCCTCAAACAGTTGAAGTTAGAGCTACCGTTCGATCCAGCAATTGCACTACTGGGTATTTACCACAAAGATACAAATGTAGGGACCCGAAGGGGTACGTGTACCCCAATATTTATAGCAGCAATGTCCACAATAGCCAAACTGTGGAAAGAGCCAAGATGCCCATCGACAGATGAATGGATAAAGAAGAGGTGGTATATATACACAATGGAATATTATGCAGCCATCAAAAGGAATGAGATCTTGCCTTTTGCAACGACGTGGATGGAACTGGAGGGTGTTATGCTGAGTGAAATAAGTCAATCAGAGAAAGACATGTATCACATGACCTCACTGATATGAGGAATTCTTAATCTCAGGAAACAAACTGAGTGTGGTTGGGGGTGGGAGGGATGGGGTGGTTGGGTGATAGACATTGGGGAGGGTATGTGCTACGGTGAACACTGTGAATTGTGCAAGACTGTTGAATCACAGATCTGTACTTCTGAAACAAATAACGCAACATATTTTAAGAAAAAAGAAAAAGAAGAAGATAACAGGAGAGGAAGAAAAGGGGAGTATATCAGAGGGGGAGACGAACCATGAGAGATGATGGACTCTGAAAAACAAACTGAGGGTTCTAGAGGGGAGGGGGGTAGGGGGTTGGGTTAGCCTCGTGATGGGTATTGAGGAGGGCACGTTCTGCATGGACCACTGGGTGTTATGAACAGACACTGAATCATGGAAGACTGCATCAAAAACTAATGCTGTAATATATGGTGATTAACATAACAATAAAAAAAAAGAAAAGAAAATAGAAGGAGAGATAAAAAGCTTCCAGGACAAACAAAAACTAAAAGAATTGGTGAACACCAAACAAGACCTACAAGAAATATTGAAAGGGGTCCTCTAAGCAAAGAGAGCCTAAAACTAACATAGACCAGAAAGGAACACAGAAAATATACAGTAAAAGTCACCTTACAGGCAATACAATGGCACTAAATTCATATCCTTCAATAGTTACCCTGAATGTAAATGGGCTAAATGCCCCAATCAAAAGACACAGGGTATCAAATTGGATAAAAAAATAACATCCATCAATATGCTATCTTCAAGAGACCCATGTTAGACCCAAAGACACCTCCAGCTTTAAAGTGAAGGGGTGGAAAACCATTTACCATACTAATGGACATCAAAAGAAAGCTGGGGTGGCAATCCAAGATCAGACAAATTAGATTGTAAACCAAAGACTATAATAAGAGATGAGGAAAGACACTATATCATACTTAACAGGCCTATCCAACAAGAAGAACTAACAATTTTAAATATCTATGCCCCTAGCATGGGAGCAGCCAATTATATAATCCAGTTAATAACAAAATCAAAGAAACACATTGAAAATAATACAATAATAGTAAGGGACATTAACACACCCCTCACTCAAATGGACAGATCATCTAAGCAAAAGATCAACAAGGAAATAAAAGCTTTAAATGACACACTGGACCAGATGGACTTCACAGATATATTCAGAACATTCCATCGCAAAGCAACAGAATACACATTCTTCTCTAGTGCACATGGAACGTAATCCAGGATAGATCAAATCCTGGGTCACAAATCAGGTCTCAACTGGTACCAAAAGATTGGGATCATTCCCTTAATATTTTCACACCACAATGCTTTGAAACTAGAATTCAATCACAAGAGGAAAGTTGGAAAGAACTCAAATACATGGAGGCTAAAGAAAATCCTAAAGAATGAATGGGTCAATCAGGAAATTGAAGAAGAATTCAAAAAATTCATGGAAACCAATGAAAATGAAAACACAACTGTTAAAAATCTTTGGGATGCAGCAAAGGCAGTCCTAAGAGGAAAGTATATAGCAATATAAGCTTTTCTCAAGAAACAAGAAAGGTCTCAAATACACAACCTAACCCTACACCTAAAGGAGCTGGAGAAAGAACAGCAAATAAAGCCTAAGCCCAGCAGGAGAAGAGAAATAATAAAGATCAGAACAGAAATCTATGAAATAGAAACCAAAAAAAAAAAAAAAAACAGTAGAATAGATCAACGAAACTAGGAGCTTGTTCTTTGAAAGAATTAATAAGATTGATAAACCCCTGGCCAGACGTATCAAAAAGAAAAGAGAAAGGACCCAAATAAATAAAATCATGAATGAAAGAGGAGAGATCACAACCAACACCAAAGAAATACAAACAATTATAAGAACATATTATGAGCAACTATATGCCACCTAATTAGACAATCTGGAAGAAATGGATGCATTCCTAGAGATGTATCAACTACCAAAACTGAGCCAGGAAGAAATAGAAAACCTGAACAGACCCATAACCACTAAGAAAATTGAAGCAGTCATCAAAAATCTTCCAACAAACAAGAGCCCAGGGCCAGATGGCTTCCCAGGGGAATTCTACCAAACATTTCAAGAAGAATTAATACCTATTCTTCTGAAACTGTTCCAAAAAATAGAAATGGAACAAATAATCCCAAACTCATTTTATGAGGCCAGCATTACCTTGATCCCCAAACCAGACAAAGACCCCAACAAAAAGGAAAATTACAGACTAATATACATGATGAACATGATTGTAAAAATACCAGTCAAGAGGATCCAACAGTACATTAAAAGGATTTTTCACCATGACCAAGGGGGATTTATTCCTGGGCTGCAAGATTGGTTCAATATCTACAAATCAATCAATGTGATACAATACATTAATAAAAGAAAGAACAAGAACCATGTGATCCTCTCAATAGATGCAGAAAAAGCATTTGAACAAGTATAGTATCCTTTCTTGATTAAAACTCTTCAGAGTGTAGGGATAGATGGTACATACCTCAATATCATAAAAGCCATCTATGAAAAACTCACAGCAAATATCATTCTCAATGGGGAAAGACTGAGAGCTTTTCCCCTAAGGTCAGGAACATGGGAGGGATGTCCACCATCACCATTGCTATTCAACATAGTACTAGAAGTCCTAGCGACAGCAATCAGACAACAAAAACAACAAAAAATAAAAGACTTCCAAATCAGCAAAGAATATGTTAAACTCTCACTCTTTGCAGATGATGTGATAATTTATGTGGAAAACCCAAAAGACTCCACCGCAAAATTGCTAGAATTCATACAGGAATTCAGTAATGTGGAAGGATATAAGACCAATGCACAGAAATCAATGGCATTTCTATACACCAACAAGACAGAAGAAAGAGAAATTAAGAATCGAACCGATTTATAATTGCACCCAAAACCATAAGATACCTAAGAATAAATTAGCCAAAGAGGCAAAGAATCTGTATGCAGAAACCTATAGAATACTCATGAAAGCAATTGAGGAAACACAAAGAAATGGAAAAACGTTACATGCTCATGGACTGGAAGAATATTGTGAAAATGTCTATGCTAGCTAGAGCAACCCACACATTTAATGCAATCCCTATCAAAACACCATCCACTTTTTTCAACGAAATGGAATAATCCTAAAATCTGTATGGGACCAGAAAAGACCCTGAATAGCCAGAGAAATGTTAAAAAAGAAAAGCAAAGCTGGTGGCATCACAATTCCAGCTCTATTACAAAGCTGTCATCATCAAGACAGTACTGGCACAAAAACAGACACATAGATCAATGGAACAGAATTGAAAGCCCAGAAATGGACCCTCAACTCTATGGTTAACTCATCTTCCACAAAGCAGGAAAGAATGGCCAATGGAAAAAAGACAATCTCTTCAACAAATTGTGTTGGGAAAATTGGACAGCCACATGCAGAAAATGAAACTGGACCATTTCCTTACACCACACACAAAAATAGACTCAAAATGGATGAAAAACCTAAATGTGAGACAGGAGTCCATCAAAATCCTAGAGGAGAACACAGTCAGCAACCTCTTCAACCTCAGTCAAAGCAACTTCTTCCTAGAAACATCGCCAAAGGCAAGGGATGTAAGGGCAAAAATGAACTATTGGGATTTCATCAGGATAAAAAACTTTTGCACAGCAAAGGAAACAGTCAACAAAACCCAAAAACAACCGACAGAATGGGAGAGGATATTTGCAAATGACATATCAGATAAAGGGCTAGTATCCAAAATCTATAAAGAACATATCAAACTCAACACCCAAAGAACAAATGATCCAACCAAGAAATGGGCAGAAGACATGAACAGACATTTTTCCAAAGACATCCAAATGGCCAACAGACACATGAAAAAGTGCTCAGCATCGCTCGGCATCAGGGAAATCCAAATCAAATTTAAGGATCCGAATGGGGTACATGAACCCCGATGTTCATAGAGCAATGTCCACAATAGCCAAACTTTGGAAAGAGCCAAGATATCCATCGACAGATGAATGGATAAAGAAGATGTGGTGTATATCTACAATGGAATATTATGCAGCCATCAAAAGGAATGAAATCTTGCCATTTGCAATGACGTGGATGGAAATGGAGGGTAGTATGCTGAGCGAAATAAGTCAATCAGAGAAAGACATGTATCATATGACCTCCCTGATATGAAGAATTCTTAATCTCAGGAAACAAACTGAGAATTGCTGGATTGGTGGAGGGTGGGAGGGATGGGGTGGCTGGGTGATAGACATTGGGGAGGGTATGTGCTATAGAAAGGGCTGTGAATTGTGTAAGACTGTGAAATAACAGACCTGTACCTCTGAAACAAAGAATACATTATATGTTTAAAAAAAAAAAAGATAGCAGGAGGGGAAGAATGAAGGGGGGGAAATCTGAGGGGGAGACGAACCATGAGAGATTATGGACTCTGAAAAACAAACTGAGGGTTCTAGCGGGGAGGGGTGGGTGTTGGAAAAGCTTTTTCTCTTGATGAATTGTGTTGCTGCCAGCTTTGCTTTTCTTTTTCAACATTCCTCTGGCTATTTGGTGTCTTTTCTGGTTCCATACAAATTTTAGGATTATTTGATCCATTTCTTTGAAAAAAGTGGATGGTATTTTGGTAGGGATTTCATTGAATGTGTACATTGCTCTAGGTAGAACTGACATCCTCACAATAAAAAAATAAAAAAGATTTTTTAAAAAGGGATTGATAAGATGTTGGTTGAAAAAGGGAAGAAGAAAAATTAAAAAAAAAAAACTTAAAAAAATTAACTTTGAAAGACTAAAGAATCATGGGAAAAAGCCATGAATTCTATGTGCAGTATTCCCCTAGCGCTGGAGTTCTGCCGTTCTCATGGATTGGTAAACTTGCTCTTGGCGGGCTGTTCTTGCTGATCTTCTCGGGGAGGGGCCTGTTGCCATGGTTCCCAAAAATCTTTGCTGGAGGCGGAATTGCCCCGCCCTTGCCTGTCCGAGCTAAGTAATCTGCTTGGGTTTGTTCTCCGGGCCTTTTGTTCCCTGCAATCTTTCTGTACAGGTTTGGAGGAAGAACCTGAAAATGGCAGCCTCCCAATCTCTGCCCCAGAGGAGCCGAGAACTCAGGGCCCTGCTCCTCAGTGCACCCCCAGAGAAAAGCAGTCACTCCCATCTCCCCCGTCTCTGGCCGCACTCCGTGCTCACCCAGCCTATGACCAACATTTCTATCTCTGGTACCTGACCCTATGTGGAGTCTCCAAACCCAGCAGATCCCTGCCATGTTCTCCTGCACTGCTCCTCCTGGGGGAGGAAGGGGAATCTCCCCGGATCTGCCGCTTGTTGGGTCCCTGCTGGAGGAGCAGTGGCCCAACTGGGCCGCCGATGATGGTTTATGGCAACCCCGAGCTGAGAGCCCACTCCTTGGCTCTGTCTCTGCAGCCAGCTTCCCAGTTCTGATACCTGGGAACTCTGCCACACTCAGGCCCCCCCAGTCTTTCTGGGCCCCCTAGGATCCTTAGACCACACTGTCCCGTGAGGGTTCCACCCCCCGCTTAGCTACTGCAGCAACGTCCCTCAGTGGAGCCGACTTCTAAAAGGTCTGATTTTGTGCTCCGTGGCTCTATCACTTGCCAGAAGCGGCCGACGGAGGCCCCCTCCCCCGCCGACTATCTTACTGAATATCGCCTCAGATTCACTGCTCTGCATGCCCTACCTTCCAGAAAGTGGTCGCTTTTCTGTTCAGAGAGTTGTTGCTATTCTTTTCTTCAATCTCCTGTGGAGTTCGTAGGTGTTCAGAATGGTTTGATCCCTACCCAGCTGAGTTCCTGGGACCAGATGAAATCCAGGTCTCCTACTTCTGCACCATCTTGCTCCTCCCCCCTCCTTACTGCTACAGCTTGAAGAATAAGTATTCTGAGTAGCTCATCCCCAGTGATAGTCCTTCCAGCTTTCTTCTTAGAGGAGAGGAGTGCTGCTAGACCAACTGGCCATTACCACCCAATGTCTTCTGCCTTTCTAAAAGAAGTTTGAAGAGGCAGTCAGAAGCCTCAGGAGTCATTGTTACTGTTCTTTTCTCAGTTTCTAATATCTTCCATATTGAACGATCTAATTTTAAGAATGACAATTACATGTTTGTCAGAATGTTTGGAACTAGATTTTCAATAATGTCCAAAATAAAAACAAATAATAGAATCATTAAGCATTTAATGTTGCCTAGTTGAATATAGACCTCATCTGAATAAATAACTCATTCTTGTAAATAAAGCATTTGTAAGTAGATTAAAACAAAATTTTATATGGCAATCTTCAGCATTTTGGAAAAGAATATAGATCAACATTTTAAAAATGTTGATATGTTATTAAAAGATTGAGAAATTTCTATTTTGATGATCATGCCCTTTAATTTTAATCTTTATTTTTTAATCTTTCATTTTGAATCAATGTTAGCCCTATACCAAAGTGACAGAGCTTTTGTATTCTCATGCAGAATTCTTGTATTCCATCACCCAGCTTTTCCTAATGTGAAGAATTTACACAGCCATTGTGCAATTATCAAAACCAGGAATTATCATCTGTATAATGCTATTAACTACAGAATTTACTCTAATTTCACTAGTTTATCCTAGTGAAAATCTCTACTGAGAATCCTTTATTTCTGTTATAGGATCCCATCTTGCATTTAATCTCCTCTAATATGTCCAGTTCCTCAGGCTTTCCATGTCTTTCATGACCTTGACACTTTTGAAGAGCACAGGTCAGTTATTTTGACATAGATGTATTTGTTTTCATTTGTAAGTGGCAAAATGAAATGATGGAAACCTGATGTTCCTCCCACTAGGAAAAGAAATGACCTGCAGGTCTTTGGGGAGCCCCCAAAGCAAATGACTAAGATATAAGTCCACTGGTGATCAGTGTCTGGAGGCTTTTCTCCCAGAGGAGAGCAAAAGGGGAAGAGATCAGAAAGCTGGTGTTCTTCCTAATATCTCCTCTGGTGCATTCTCCCATATATTTAGATGGCCAATCAGAAACTAGTTATTTTCTGCATCTGAATTCAAAATCTCAGTACTGATCTGAATAAAAAATGGACAATATCCTCCTAAGATTGAAATATAATAATCTGATCAGAGTACAAATCTGTCATTAGAAAAAAAGTTTGAAAATGCATATAAGGATAATATTTGCATGTTCAGAAAATGACCCATCTTATTAGATTCATTACTCCCAAATAAATGGTAAAGTTATTTAAACTACTATCCCTTTAAGAAGACTGAAATTTTAAAAATAGCAATGATGATGAAGTATAGA
Organism: Callorhinus ursinus; assembly: GCF_003265705.2. Classification (NCBI taxonomy): domain Eukaryota; kingdom Metazoa; phylum Chordata; class Mammalia; order Carnivora; family Otariidae; genus Callorhinus; species Callorhinus ursinus. The sequence continues at coordinate 4,519,932 of NW_027397138.1, forward strand.
GAAGTTTCCTCAAAACACTGTAATCATACTAATATTGAGATGGGAAATGATTACTTATTATTAAAAATAAATAATAGCCATAGAATTTTAAAAACAATAGGTTATCATTAGAGAAAGACTGTTTCATAGAAACCAGACTATTAGGAAATATTTTCAGGGAACTTTTCCCATTCATTTAGTACAGTAAATTATTTTCCCTTTGTTCACTCTCTATTAAAAAAAGTCTAAACAACAAGGTTTTTTCTAGCTTAATATAAATTAAAATTGTTGCCTGAGGAAGCCTGTTTGCCTGGTAACAAACAACTTTGCATTTTGTGTAATTAATCTTAACCTGTCAAGTGGTCAAATTCATTAATCAGCCACCTTCCTACTGGAGAGCTGGGCTTTTATTTATTTATTTATTTTATTTGTTTATTATGTTATGTTAGTCACCATACAATACATCATTAGTTTTTGATGTAGTGTTCCATGATTCATTGTTTGCATATAACCCCCAGTGCTCTATGCAATATGTGCCCTCCTTAATACCCATCACCAGGCTAACCCATTCCCCTACCCCCCTCCTCTCTAAAACCCTCAGTTTGTTTCTCAGAGTCCATAGTCTCTCATGGTTCATCTCCCCCTCCAATTTCACTCCCTTCATTTTTCCCTTCCTTCTAATGTCCTCCAGGCTATTCCTTAAGTTCCACAAATTAGGGAAACCATATGATAATAAATTGACATTCTCTGCTTGACTTATTTCACTTAGCATAATCTCCTCCAGTCCCATCCATGTTGATGTGAAAGTTGGGTATTCATCCTTTCTGATGGCTGAGTAATATTCCATTGTATATATGGACCACATCTTCTTTATCCATTTGTCTGTTGAAGGGCATCTTGGCTCTTTCCACACTTTGGCTATTGTGGACATTGCTGCTATGAACATTGGGGTGCATATGGCCCTTTTTTTCACCACATCTGTGTCTTTGGGGTAAATACCCAGTAGTGCAATTGCTGGGTCATAGGGTAGCTCTATTTTTAATTTTTTGAGGAACCTCCACACTGTTTTCCAAAGTGGTTGTACCAACTTGCATTCCCACCAACATTGTGAGAGTGTTCCCCTTTCTCCACAACCTCTCCAACATTCGTTGTTTCTTGCCTTGTCAATATTTCCATTCTAACTAGTGTAAGGTGCTATCTCAATGCGGTTTTGATTTGAATTTCCCTGATGGCTAATGATGATGAACATTTTTTCATGTGTCTGTTAGCCATTTGTATGTCTTCTTTGGAAGTGTCTGTGCATGTCTTCTGCCCATTTATTGATTTATTTGTTTTATGGTTGTTGAGTTTGAGAAGTTCTTTATAGATCTAGGATATCAGCCCTTTGTCTGTAGTGTCATTTGCAAATACATTCTCCCGTTCTGTGGGTTGCCTGTTTGTTTTGTTGACTGTTTCCTTTGCTGTGCAGAAGATTTTTACCTTGGTGAAGTCCCAAAAGTTCATTTTCACTTTTGTTTCCTTTGCCTTTGGGGACATGTCTTGAAAGAAGTTGCTGTGGCCGATGTCAAAAAGGTTACTGTCTATGTTCTCCTCTAGGATTTGGATGGATTCTTGTCTCATGTTGAGGTCTTTCATCCATTTTGAGTTTATCTTTGTGTATTCTGTAAGAGAATGGTCGAGTTTCATTCTTCTGTATAAAGCTGTCCGATTTTTCCAGCACCATTTATTAAACCCTTTTTTCCATTGCATATTTTTTCCTGCTTTGTTGAAGATTATTTGACCATAGAGTTGAGAGTCCATATCTGGGCTCTCTATTCTGTTCAATTGATCTATATGTCTGTTTTTGTGCCAGTACCATGCTGTCTTGGTGATCACAGCTTTGTAATATAGCTTGAAATCAGGCAGAGTGATGCCCCCAGCTTTGTTTTTCTTTTTCAGCATTGGATCTCATTGATAGCATTTTTAAGTTCTGCCAGTTCAGCTCTCATTTCTGCCCTTAGAGACTCTATGTTGCCATTAATTGATTTCTCCGTTCTAGCTATCGTCTTCATAACTGTTAGCCTGAACTCTATTTCTGACATCTTGCTTATATCGATATCCAGTAGGTCTGCAGGAGAGGCCATTGTCTCTGGGTCTTTTCTTTGTTGGGAGTTCCTCCTCCTAGCATTCTGTTGAGTTGTGGTTGAGGAGATGTACAGTCAAAAGTATCAACCACAACCCAGGCAAGTTGCACCCTGGGAAAGTTTGGAGCAATCAGAAGCCACCACCAAAAATCTCCAGCCAAAATGAAACCCAAGAATAAGATTTATAAAGTACAAAAATAAAAACAAGCAAACAAAACCCACAACCCCCCCCAAAAAAACCTGACAAAAACAAACAAACAAAAAGGGGGGGTTGTGGGGAAGGTGCCTATAATTCCTCTATGTGGGCAAGTTAGAGTGTTTCAGCTCTTCCTGGGTGTATTTTGTTCTCTTTGTTAGAGAACAGTACTTCCCAGAGATACAGGGAAATTAAAACTTGTGTATATATATATATATAAAGGTAGTATTGAGTAGGGAAAAAAGGACTGCATTGAAGCTTATATCTATATATATAATAAAAAGAAAAAGAAAAAAAAAGTATACATGTGAAAAAGTTCAAGTTAAAAAGTTACTATGGAATATGTTGTATTAAACATCTATTTTAAATGATAAGTAGGTAAAAAACAAAACAAAACAAAACAAAACAAAACAGAAGAAGCATGAGAAATGAATTTAAAAAAAAAGAGAAATGTTGTATGTAAGAAATACACACGCTGTGAGGCAACACCAGGAGCAGAATACACTAATTTTCCCCTGGTGTTGGGGTTTTATAGTTTTATGGGAACCCTGGGGTTGTTGTCATCTTGTTCTTCCACCTTGTCTTCTGGAGGAGGTGCTTGCCCCGGTGTTTTTTCAGGCACTCTTGCTTGGGCAGAGTCCCTGCCCCTTACCAAGGGTCTGGGCTCCATGGAAACCAGTTTTGGGGGCTTTTGTTCCTTGATGCTTTTCGCACCTTTTCGAGGGTCAGAGCAAAGGAAAATGCACCCAGACCTCCACCCCAGAGAAGAGAAGCCACAATCTCCTCCTCTCTGAACCCTCCAGAACACAGAGTCTCCTGTTCTGTGAGCACCGCTGAAAACTGTAGCCTCCCACAAGCAGTGTGCGCCCCCAGCAATCACTTCAGCGGTGGACCCCAGCCCCCACTTGTCTCTGCCACCTGTGCCACCAGAACCGAGAGCAATCCCGGACTGGGAGGGCCCCAGCCCTAGTGGGAGCGCTGGCTGCCCCTGGGTCTGTGGGCTAGGTCCGCGCCGGTTCCTCTCCCGCCTGGATGTGTGGGCAGGCAGCGGTTGGTGGCTCTGCTGCCGAGGGTCCCAGGGTTTGCCCCTTAAACCCTCATGTTCTGTTTGAGTGCTGTTACCAGTCCCCTCCCATTCCTCAGCCACCACTCTCCAAGATCACTGGTTCCTTGGCACAGGAGATTTGCGCTGGGGTATTACTTTCCAAAGGCTAGCTTCTGGCGGTCTCCTCCCCCTTCTGTTTCTCCTCCGACATCTGTCTAAGCAGTCCCAACTCCATCCTTCCTACCTTTCGGCTGATGATCCTCTGCCCCCGCAGAAATCCAGATGTATAATCTTATATCTCAGGCTGATTTTGAAGGTTTTCAGAGTGGCTTCGTAGATATCTAGCTAAATTCAGGGGACTGGTTGAAACAGAGTCCCCCACTCCTCTGCCATCTTGTCTCCCCTCTCTGAGAGCTGGACTTTTAGATGAAGAGAAAAACAACAGAATGTCACATCTGCCTTGTTAATTTGCATTCCAGGTTGTCTGAAAAGGGATGCAAAGGAAGGCAAGCATAAAAGAAGAGTTTCTTAAAGAAAAATTTTTTATGCTATCCTCTTCTTCTCAGTGTTGGTCACAGACACCAGACACATTAAAAAAAAATCCATTCCCCTAGGCATCTGACAAATATGGAATTTACTCTGTTTAAGTGGAGGCTATTGTGATCCAGCAAATGCAGACTTTTCAATGGGTATGATGAAATCTAAAAAGGAGGGACATAGTATTTTAACTGGAGTGGGAAAACTGGAAATTTCAGTTTGGGAGGTGAAATAGAAGTGAATAGGAATGCAGTCAGAGGATTAAGTGAAAGGTAGTTCTGCATTGAGTTTATGCATGTGTTTGTAGAACAGCAATTAGCTTATCACTGATGTTTAGCTTAGAAGTCAAAATGTCCCAATGCCATGTTAACATACTTTGAATGAAATATGATAAAATATTGTAATGGCATGTCTTAGTGACAATAGCAAAACCAAATAAACTTAGAAGGTAAAAATAAAAATTTTCCTAAAACTTCACCTAAGTCAAAAAGATTAAGAAGTTTGTAAAAAAAGTGAAATATATTTCTAAAACTATGCTAAAAATCTAGTTTTTTAATGAGTGATTCAGATGCTAGGGATTTTTTTTAAAGCAAGCATTTAGGAAATACTTTTTTTTTTTTTTCTTAAAGAGAGGGAGTACCTGTGAGGTGGGGTGTGGAGCAAAGGGAGAGAATCTTAAGCAGGCTCCACACCCAGCGCAGAGCCCATTGCTGGGCTCAATCTCAGAACCCCGAGATCATGACCTGAGCCAAAATCAAGAGTCAGATGCTTAACTGACTGAGCCACCCAGAAGCCTCAAGAAACACTTTTTTATTTTTTATTTTTTATTTTATTTCTTGGCTCTTTTTAAATTTTAATTGTGATGTGGTTAATATACAGTGTTGTATTAGTTTCGGGTGTATAGTATTAATTCAACAATTCCATATATTACTCTGTGCTCATTAAGCTGCATGTACTCTTAAACCCATCACCTATTTCATCCACACTCCCACCTACCTCCCTTCTGGTAACCATCAGTTTGTTCTCTATAGTTAAGAGTCTGTCTCTTGGTTTCTCTTTCTCTTGTTTTTCCCTTTATTTGCTTGTTCTGTTTCTTAAATTCCATACATGAGTAAAATCCTATGTTATTTGTCCTTCTCTGACTGGCTTATTTTGCTTAACATTTTATCCATGTTGTTGCAAATGGCAAGATTTCATTCTATTATGGCTGAATAATATTTCATTATATACCACATCTTCTTTATTCATTCATCTATTGATGGACACTCAAACTGCTTACATAATTTGGCTATTGTAAATAATGCTGCAATAAACATAGGGTTCATATATCCTTTCAAATTAGTGTTTTTGTAGTCTTTGGGTAAATACCCAGTAGTGCAATTACTAGATCATAGGGTAGTTCTATTTTTAATTATTTGAGGAACCTCCATACTGTCTTCCACAGTGGCTGCACCAATTTGCATTCCCACCAACAGTGCAAGTGGGTTTCTTTTTCTCCATATCCTCGCCAATACTTATTTCATGTGTTTTTTGTTTTAGCCATTCTGACAGGTGTGAGGTGATATCTCATTCTAGTTTTGATTTGCATTTCCTTGATGATGAGTGATGTTGGGCATCTTTTCATGTGTCTGTTGGCCAACTGGATGTCTTCTTTGAAAAAAATGTTCATGTCTTCTGCCCATTCTTTTTTTTTTTTAAAGATTTTTATTTATTTATTTGAGAGAGAGAGAGACAGATAGTGACAGAGATAGCAAGAGAGCACAAGCTGGGAGGAGATGGAGAAGCAGGCTTCCCTCTGAGCAGGGAGCCCGATGTGAGGCTCGATCCCAGGACCTTGGGATCATTACCTGAGCCGAAAGCAGATGCTTAACTGACTGAGCCACCCAGGTGCCCCTGTCTTCTGTCCATTCTTAATTGAACTATTTGTTTTTGGGGTGTCAAGTTGTATAATATCTTTATATATTTTGCATACTAACCCTTTATCAGAGCTGCCATTTGCAAATATCTTTTCCCATTCAGTAGGTTGTCTTTTAGTTTCGTTGGTGTTTCTTTCACTGTGCAGAAGCCTTTGATTATGATGTAATCCCAATAATTTATTTTTGCTTTAATTTCCCTGGCCTTAGAAAATGTATCTAGAAAGATGTACTTACAGCTGATGTCAGAGAAATTACTACCTGTGCTTTCTTTTAGGATTTTTACAGTTTCAGGTCTCACATTTAGGTCTATAATCCATTTTGAATTTATTTTTTTGTATGGCTCAAGAAAGAGGTCCAGTTGCATTTGTTTTGCATGTTGCTGTCAGTTTTCCCAACACCATTTGTTGAAGAGACTGTCTTTTTTTTTTCCCCCATTGGATATTCTTTCCTGCTTTGTTGAAGATTAATTGATCATGTAGTTGTGGGTTCATTCCTGGGTTTTCTATTCTGTTCTGTTGATCTATGGGTCTATTTTTGTTCCAGTACCATACTGTTTTGATTACTACAGCTTTGTAATACAACTTCAAATCCAGAATTGTGATGCCTAAATAGCTTTGCTTTTCTTTTTCAGAGTTGTTTTGGCTATTTGGGGTCTTTTTGATTCCAAACAAATTTAGGATTGTTTGTTCTAGCTCTGTGAAAAATTCTGTTGGTATTTTGCCAGGGATAGCCTTACATACGTAGATTGCTTTCAGTGGTATAGACATTTTAATAATATTTGTTCTTCCAATCCATGAACATGGAATGTCTTTCCATTTCTTTTTTTTTAAGATTTTATTTACTTATTTTGACAGAGAGAGAGAGAGGGAGAGAGCACAAGCAGGGGAAGCAGCAGGCAGAGGGAGAGGGAGAAGCTGGGAGCCTTATGTGAGCCTTATCCTGGGATCATGACCTGAGCCAATGGCAGACGCTTAACAGACTGAGCCACCTAGGAATCCCTGCTTTTCCATATCTTTGTGTCATCTTCATGTTTCCAGGAATTTATTGATTTCTTCTAGGTTGTCATATAATTTTGGCATACGTTTTTCACAATATTCTCTTACAATCCTTTGTATTTCTGTGGTGTTGGTTATTTCTCCTCTTTCATTTCTGGTTTTGTTTTGCTGAGTCCTTTCTGTCTCTCTCTTTCTCTTTGATGAATCTAGCTAGAGGTTTATCAATTTTGTTGATCTTTTCAAAGAACTGCTCTTTATTTCATTGACCTCTTTTATTGTTTTCTTAGTTTTTATATCATTTATATCCACTTTAATCTTAATATTTCCTTCCTTCTGCTGGATTTTGGTTTTGTTTGTTCTACTTTTCTAGCTCCTTTAGGTTTAAGTTAGGTTGTTTATTTGAGATTTTTTTTTCTTACTTTTTGAGATAGGCCTGTATTGCTATAAACTTACCTCTTAGAACTGCTTTTGCTGCCTCCCAAAGATTTCAGACCCAATATTGTGTTTTCATTTCCATTCATCTCCATGTATTTTTTATTTCCTCTCCTATTCATTATTTAGTAGCATGTTATTTAACCTCCATGTATTTGTGCTCTTTCCAGATTTTCTTGTTGTTGATTTTTTTTTTAATTTTATTTATTTATTTGACATAGAGAGAGACAGCAAGAGAGGGAACACAGGCAGGGGGAGTGGGAAAGGGAGAAGCAGGCTTCCCGCCAAGCAGGGAGCCTGATGCGGGCTTGATCCCAGGACCCTGAGACCATGACCTGAGCTGAAGGCAGTCGCTTAACCAACTGAGCCACCCAGGCACCCCGTTGTTGATTTCTAATTTAATTGCATTGTGGTCAGAAAAGATGCATGGTGTAACTTTTATCTTTTTGGAATTGTTGAGACTTGTTTTGTGGCCTAATATGTGATCTATTCTGGAGAATGTCCCATGTGCCCTTGAAAAGAATGTGCGAATGCTGTTTTAGGATGGAATGTTCTGAATTTATCTGTTAAGCCCATCTTTTCCAGTGTGTCATTCAAAGCCACTGTTTCTTTGTTGATTTTCTGTTTAGGGTGTTAAAGTCCCCTACTATTATTGTATTACTATTGATTAGTTCCTTTATATTCCTTATTAACTGTTATATGTATTTGGGTTCTCCCGTATTGGGTGCATAAATATTTATAATTGTTATGGCTTCTTGTTAGATGGTCTCCTTTATTATTTATAGTGTCCCTTGTCTCTTGTTATTCTTTGTTTTAAAGTCTATTTTCTCTAAATATTGTTACCCTGACTTGCTTTTAACCTCCATTTGCATGATAAATGTTTCTCCATCCCCTCACTTTCCATTTCTTGTAGGGCTGGTTTATTGGTCATGAAGTCCTTTCACTTTTTCTTTTTTTATGGGAAACTATCTCTCCTTCCATTCTAAATGATAGCCTAGGTGCATAGAATATTCTTGTCTGCAGATTTTTCCTTTTCAGCATTTTGTATACATCATGACACTTACTTCTCACCCACAAAGTTTCTGCTGACAGTCTTATGGTGTTTTCCTTGTATGGAACTCTTCTCTTGCTGCTCTTACAACTTTTTTCTATATCACTACTTCTTGCCATTTTAATTACTACGTGTCCTGGAATGAACCTCCTTGGGTTGAATTTGTTGGAGAATCTCTTTGCTTTCTGGATCTGAATTTCATTTTCCTACACCAGATTTGGGAATTTTTCAGCTATTAATTTTACAAATAATATTTCTGCCCCCTTTTGTCTCTCTTCTTCTTCTGAGACCCTTATAAATGTTACTACATTTGATGGAGTCACTGAGTTCTCTATGTATTCTCATTTTGTATATTTTTTCCCTCATCTACTCAGCTTGATTACTTTCCATGACTCTGGCTTCCACATCACTGATTCATTCTTGTGCTTCTTCCAGCCTGCTATTTATTCCAGTTAGTGTATTTTAAATTTGAATTATTGTGTTTTTCATCTCTGACTGGTTCTTTTTTATCTTTTTTATCACATCTCACTGATGCCCCCCCCACTCTTTTCTGAAGTCCAGTGAGTATCTTTATGATCATTACTTTAAATTCTCTATGAAGCATGTTACTTCTGTCTCTTTTGCTTAAGTCTCTTGCTGTAAATTTGTCTTGTTTCATTTGGAAGATATTTCTCTGTCTTCTCATTTTGTCTAACTGTGTGTCTGTTTCTGTGTGTTTGGAAAGTCAGCTGTGTCTCCTGCTCTCTAAAGTAGTGGACAGGGTATACACTTTTAACAGGGTAGTGCTGGTCCTCTGCTGGAGGGGACAGGCCTCCACTGCCCAGACCAGGGCTGGCTGAGATGACCCACAAAGGATGCAATCATGGGGGGTGCAGTGTCTAAGTTTTGTGCACAGTCCTCTTCAATGGGCTGGGCAGCCACTGCTAAGACCTGGCTGGCTGGGGCTTCTCCAGCACACACCTGAGGGAGAGGCATACGGCCTTAAGAAAGTACACATGTCTTCACAGGAGGTGACCAGCCCCCACTTCCAGAATCTAGGCCCTGGAAAGCACAGGAAGCATGCAGTTGGGAGATGTAGTGTTGTCAAGGTTTGTGCTGGTCTTCTTGGGAGGGAACTCACAGTGCTGGGACTGAGGTAGGCCTGAATGGAGGGGACAGGGCATGGTGTAAGCAATTTAGGTAGTGAATGCCAGCTTTGCACTGGTTCCCCTAGATGGCTGTGTGTTTATTCTGGGAGGTAGGGAAATGAAGGGGTGCTTGCCAGCTCCTTTGTTCTTAGAGATATCCCTCAGTGAAACTTGCCCCTCTGGACATGCTGTGCAATTAGTCATTAACTCTCCCTTTAGTATGTGCCAGGTGTTTTTCAAACTGCTGCTTCTATGCTCTGTCTCTGCAGCTGTGTATTGTGCTCTCTCTTTAAGGGCAGGTCCTCAGCTTCCTCTTGCCCTTCTGGCTCTCCCAGAGCTGAGCCCACTGATTTTTAAATTTCTAGCTTTAAGTTTCACTGGTTGTAAGAAGTCACAACCAGCCTCTCTGGTTTTCAAGACAAATGTTATGGAAATTCATCTTACCTATGGGGGCTCTCCAGTGTGATAGTCTGTGTTCTCTCCCCTCTCTGTGCCCTCAGGATCCCTCCTGGAAATAGCCTCAAGGTCCACTTACCTCCCGACCATGTGTCTGCACTTCCTCCATTTTTGATGAGACCTCTTCTCTACATTTGTCACGGAGTTTGTTCTGTCAGTCTTCAGGTTATTTACACTGGTGTAAGTTTTATCTAATTGTATCCATGGGAGGAGGTGAGCTTAGGGTTCTCTACTCCACCATCTTCCTTAGAAGTCCTCTAGGAAATAGTTTTTAAATAACCAGTTTTAAAGGAAACACTTGATAGATATGTTTGTATAAAGCCAATCTACTTATCACTAATTAGCAGAAAAACCTAATGTAGAGAAAAAAAATTTTTTTTAGGTCAGAATGTCCTTTTGAAATCTGAAGGCAAAGATACAAAAGAAGAAATCTTTGAATATTTTTATAAATTAACAGACAGTTAAATAAATTCAGGAAAATTCTTAGTCTTCTCAAGTTGTATGTTCTAGAGAGAGGATATTTTAATGGGTTTTCCATGGAAATAAGTAAACTGATATATAAGTTCAACTGGCCTTTATTTATGATCATTTTTTGTCTGTCACTAACATATGTAAGTTCTTTTGAAGTGACTGGTGAAGTTTGTTTGTTTTTTTTTTAAATCTCTTAACTAAAGAGATTCAATTGCTTCTATAATAGAAAAGCATTGCCTTCTGCCTATAACTAATTTCTCAGTTAATCAAGTTATTTTTTCTTGGGAATTTAAACTGGGAACATATTTATTTGCCAAATGTTACAACTAGAAGGAAGGTGACAGACCAACTAGCACAATTACAACTTAGGTGATGACATTATAATCAATACCATCTAACATCAAATGAGCTATCTAACGGGTATCCACAAAATGGCTTCAAGGTAATAAAAAACTTCTTTTATTTCTGGCAACAACAAAACCAAGTTGTGTATAATCAAGAAAGGCCATGTGGTTCATCTCCTGATCAAAAATTGGAATTTTCTGTGTCATATAGAACATGACTGGACCATCTATGGAGTGTGCAGGGTTTTTTGTCTATTTCCTAGCATAGAGCCAATTATTTCCAGGGATATTAAACAAATTCTTCAACAATGACAACAAAAATAGACCAGCTAATTTTGCTAACTTCCTAACAAGTGTCAGGAGCATGCTCAGAGCTGAGGATATAGAGAAATTAATATATTATCATTGCCTAGCTGGTACTTTGTTTACAAATGTGAATTTCATATCTGCAACACTGGAGACTGGGTAAACTATTCTGTTAATTCAATGTTATGTAGTGAGGGAAAAGCTATAATGTTAATTACATTATTAGAAACAGCAACCTATCATACAATCTAAGTGTGTTGTATTAGACTTTGATGTTATGTAATTATTATTTCAAGAAGCCTATTGCATGATCTTTGATATGCAGGGGTCATAGATTCAAATATGAATCTGTGTAATTATTATAATCAGTGACACAGATGGAATACCAATGCTAGAGAATGGAAAATAAATGGAGAAAAGTCTGTATTTCTATAATTTCAGGGGATACTAAGGCTGTGTCCATAGAAATTAGAGCAAAGTTGATACTATTTCTAATGTGACACATTCATAAGGCTCAAAGTCTTTAGTTTAGAATTTGGTCCATACTTTGCTTCCCTTAATGTCTTTGGCACTTGAGAAAAAAAGCCATATACTACCTTAATCTTGCCAGAACTTTGTCTCATTTCCTCATTTTCCTAAACTTTGAATTTGTCAGAATATATTGTGTCATTGGCTGGCCTTGTTTAAAATTTATCCCATACCATTTCCTTTATTCATTATTTCATATGTAGATAGTGACTTTATGAGTGACTTTAAGTTCCTTTGCTCCATTTTGGGAGCATTTGCTATCCCTTAAAAATTTTTAATCTAGTCCATGAAAGTCATTTCAGAAAGTCTACTTTAATTAAGTCTAATCTTAGAAATAACCTTATGCAGTAGTATTATAAGCATTAAATTTAACATTCTCAAGCCCTCTATAGAATGGAAATATTACAAACATGTAGTCAGAAAATGTATAAATTATCTAATAAAATGGTTCTTTGGGTGTCAAACACTGGAGAGAGAGAGTTTCTTTCTCTTTCTGTTATGTAGAGGATGTGAATGAGAAGAGCCTGCACCAAGGGAAATATTGCTCCCCATCTGTTCCATCAGTGGAATTTAGGATAATAGAAATAGACAAGAAAAATACAGAGAAAGAGAACACAATCACTAGCATGTTAAGGAAAGATGCCCCCGGCATCACTTTGGTTAGATTTGGTAAAAGTAAATATGTTCAAGCCCTAGTCAAGAAAGCAGAATTATAGGAAACAAAGACACAGTGGCAGGTAGAGAATTTTTTTTCTCATCCTTCTCTTATCTCTTATTATTATAAGATTTTCAACTTACAAGGGGCAAAGCACCAGATAATGACTGAGAAGCCATTGTACTATGGTAACATGACCTTGGAGCCAGACAAACCTGAGTTTAATTTGAACTCTGTCTGACTTTTGTGTAACTGTGGTATAATGTTCCATTGGAGGTCCCCCAATGAACATGCATTCTGATATTCATATCCTTGTGTAGTTCCTAATTACACTATCTCTGGCTTGTTCATGTGATTTTCCTTGGCCATTGGGACAGAAGAGAGTTTTCATATGCACTTGAACACTGGGACTTTCCCATCTAATATTCACCCCCACACACAAACACAAAGAAGGTCGAATCTAGTTATATGGTGGAACCATGTAGATGTTCAGTCCTCACTGCCATTTGACTGCAACCATTTAAGACCCCAAACAAAACAGCAGGAGGAACTACCCAGCTGAGCTTAGTTCAATCCATAAAAGCATGAGCATTAATAAATAATTGTTGTTTTAAGTCACAACATCTGGAGCTAGTTTGCTATGAAGCAATATGTAACTAAAATTACAACCCTGATCAAATGACTTAATGTCTATGAGTAAGAAAAGATTATGGCTTTACATTTAATAGATGAAGAAGGAAACCAACCTGGGCCTCAGTTACTTTAAGTTGTATCATTGTTTTGTCATGCCTGTTCTTGTTTAACTGATTAGAGAAATAGAAATGTGAAAGGTCACTTTCATGAGAACTCAATTTGAGGCCACTTTTTTCCTGGTGGTTCTCCTGAGACAACTTTACCTACATTTTGAAATCTGAGTTGGAAGCATTGTTCAAAAAATAGTCACAAACTCAATATTTGTTGATGAAGGTGTCAAACATGTCTCCTGCCCTTATGGGAATTTGTACTCTAATAAGAAAGTTGGGTATTAAAGGAAAATACTTAGAAATAGATGTAACAGCTTATGGGATGTACAGACTTTGGTTAGACAAAACTAGGAGAAAGTTTTATTCTTTTCCCACGGCTGACATTAATACATTCTGTTATATCACTCTTCCACAATCATTGATAGCATCTCAGGCAGATCCATAAATTTTATGTCTCTTTCAGCTAGAATAATTTTATTTTAGACTTTAGAAAGTTGAAATCTTAAATCCAACTCAAAACCTCACATACAATCTCATATACAATACAATATTTCTCCTTCTTTACTCACTCATCTGTCTTTTTCTATTTACTCTGCTGCTCAGGGTCTTCCCAGGTCTGGGTTATGCAAGAGAAAATTTGAAGGGGAGGGTTAATGTCTTCAGTGATGAAGACTGCTATAACTGAGCCATTGGTGTCCTCTGTTATAAAGATGCTTTTCTCCAAAGAAGATTTTGATTGCCTCTTCCAGGAACCAATATGGACATCTTGGGTATCCTGCTCCTCGCTTCTGTCAAAAGTGTCAGGTGTAGCTCCTTTGGCTTTCAGAGACCCAAAGTCTTATTGTCCAGGACCCCACATTCATATGAAAACAGACTTGCACTTTGGTTTTTTAATCACCACCTTCTAACTCTGGTTTCAGCTCACATTCTTTTTGTTTGTTTCATTTGCTTATCAGTAGAAATGTTTTATTTCTAAAAGAAAAACAACATCTTTAAATATATTTTATTGATAATTCAGTTGTATTTCAGTACTTATTGCCTTCAGAGTACTAATTCTCATTAATCTTGGAAATTATCAAATAGTCTTTTCACTCCTTATTTGATTTGAAGTTGTGGAAGAAACTCTACTTTTTATAAAGAAAGAAGGGAATCTTTGTTCAGTGAGTCTTAAAATCTTTTTTCTCTTTTTAACTTATTTTATTCCTTTTCTTTTTACCCCAAGTTTGGTGATGAGGGCTGATGGTTGAAGAATTAACATGAACACCTTTCAGTAAGTCCTGCAAGTCTCTTGATAGTGTGGGGGTTCATTTCTACTATTCTCAGCTTTAGTCTTCAGTTGAAATTTCCAGGTAAGTACCATTAAACATCATTTTATATTATATTTAAGTCTCAGAAAGGTTCTGTGAAATGTTGTAATGAGAAAGTTTTAATTTATTTTGTGAGGCCAGCAAAGTTCTTTTGGAGATGTAAGATTCGGCCTGAGAAAGGAAACATGATTTGGAGTTACCCAGGGAAAGATGGGGTAAGGAAATAACTGCACAGGACCATTTTAATGTGGGAGAAGATTATATGAATTATATTTTATAGAAACATCTCAGGTTGCTCAATGGAGAAGAAATTTAGGCAGTATGTACAAATGGGAGGTTTTTTCAATTGTCTAGACTAGAGGTATAAGACTGTTGGTGCAATGGACATGAAGACAACTGTTGGATTCAGGAATATCCTGCTTGTAGACTTGAAGAGACACACAATGGAATGGAGGTGGGATAGAAAGAGGAATATACGTTTGGAATACACTCAACTTTTGGAATTCAGCAGTGGATAGACGAAGTTGCCATTTACTGAGAAGACCAAAATAGGAAGGAAACAGTTGGGGGAGGGTTGTGAGAGACTGAGAATTTGGTTGGAGAGGGCTATGAATCATACAAATGATGGATTTCCAAGTCTAGAGAAGAGAGTTAGGATTGGAAATGTGAATTTGAGGCCATAAATATATCCTGAATTATTCTAGTATTTATTATTTGGGGTGAGAGGAGTTGGCAAAGCCAGCTAAGAATTAACCATTAGATGGAATGAAGGAAAACCAAGATAGTGGCATGGAGCTAAGAGGGCAAGAGAACAAGATGCTGTTAATTGGACTTGGCAACTTGGAAGTCAGGAATGGCCTATGGGGAGTTCACTGGCTGGATGGACAAGGAAGCCATAGTCTTAGTGATTGGAGATTTGGACACTGAAGTACCACAGCTGTGGCAATTTCTTTCTGACTCTAAATGAGGAAGAGTGTAAATCAGAAGGGAAACTCAGACCCTTAATAAATGTTACAGAATGGATTCACTGACTGAGATAATAGATGCTGAAAGATCAAGGACCATCTCTATTTTACATTTTCTCTTCTGACTGCCCTTTAAATACAGGTTGTATTTGTCAAAACACCCATGGTGATTTTTGTTTCTCTTTGTGTGTAGGTTGTTAGCGGTGGGCTGGAAAAGTAGCACAGCTTGTTAAATGTCAATAAAAGGTAAAATGGATTTTTCTATGTCTGATATCCATGATGTTCCCTTTGTCCAGCTACTTCTCAACCACAGAGAAAAGCGTATGCATCATTGTCTTCCTTTATTTGCCCAGAAAAATGAGTGGGAGTATTACAGTGACTACCATTCTCCAAGTTAACTGAACATATATAACTACAAAAAAAAAAAAAAAAAAAATCCACTGTCCTGGTCTCTAAACTAGGAAAGAGATCCTGAGCACTTGTCATTGAATGGCTTGTCGTTGCTTTAAAGACATGGCAGGGTCACAAAAACAGAATTCGCTACACAAAACCAAAGGAAAAAATCAAAATAATTCTGTAGAATCCTTTAGTTAATGTGTAAAACTGAGTCAGAAATAACATCGTGTTGTCTCAGTGTCTCCGCCCTAAAACAGTGATGAATGGAAATGCTGGCCCCAGAACTGTGATTGAAGTTGTGAAAAATCGAGACTATATCTTATGGTTATGATTCTTTTAGTTTTTACAGGCCTAGAGAGATAGTTTCATGTTTTGTGTTATCCTTTCTTGTTTGGCAGAATTACTACAAATATTTCTTTTAGTTGCTTTGGTGGTCTAGCCATGTCATGTGTCTAGTTTTAAAGGCAAGTTGAACTAGACAACTTACTAGATAAATTGTGAGAAAAATTATTTCCCATGTATTTCATTTCATACAATTACCTTTGACTTCTGGTTGACCTTGACCTAATTCTATAGCACAGCTACTTCTCTTTCAAGAAGTCCCCTGTGGGACTAGGTCTATCCCTGTGCTGATATAGAGGCTTTGGAAGCAGATAGACTATGGTCTTCCACTCTGCTAGCTAAGGATCTCAGTCAAGTTACTTAATTTCTCAAAACTTTTTTATCTGTGAAATGGGGATAATAGTCATTATGAGATAATTCATACAGTTGCTGTGAAAAAATGCTTTATAAGAAAGCAATTTATAAACCATAAAGGAATAAGGACTTTTAGTTATTATAATTAAAAGAAATATTTCTCATGGTACAGTGTATAGCATATGATGAAATACATGAGCTTGGTGATCAGCTTGACCAGTGATGTGAACACCACCTGCACCAATTACAAGTTGTGTGAACCATGGCAAATTAGTTAATGATCTTTGTTATTTAATGTCCTTTTCCTAACATGCAAATTGGTATACTATTATCTGCCCCATAAGACTATGGAGATGTTTAAATGAGATTATGTATGAATGATATGTATGTCTGCATTATATAACTTGACCTATTATTTGAAAATATATGATGTTCTGGGTCAAAGTAATACATCTTGGCCTCCTTTTGGAGGCATGCAAGGTACTCCATTACCAATTCCAGTGTATTAAACACTTCTTCCTTGATTCTAGGGCATGGCTCCACTGGAGACAATTTATCCATATTATTCCAGAAGGAAAAATATCACACTTTTGTTTTACTAGCACTGGTACCACTACCATTTGTACAGGGTGGCTTCATTCTAAAGGAGATCTCTTTCAGATACTCCACCTTAAATAATGTAAAAGAATCACAAGCATTCTGTAGGAAGTCAATTAGTGACAAACTTAGAAAGGAGAATGTTGCCATGTCCCTCAAATAACATGTGTGGTACTTTGTTTATGTATAAGGGTGATCATCTTAAATAAACAAGTATGTAGTCATTAGAGGACACATACTCTTTCCACACAGTGTTTCTCTCTCTTCACTGTAGCTGAAAAAGTGACAGGGAATCACATGGGCTGAAATCACTGTTAAGGCATGAAAATTATCCCCTCAATTCTTCTACTACCACCCTACCCCTAAAAACAAAAGAAAAGGAAAAAAAAAAAAGAGTTATTCTTCCAGGGAATGACCCTTGTTGGAGGCAATCCAACTGCCTTCAGCAAGGGACAGCATTAAAATTTTGTGAGGAGAGGTTACAGGAAAGGGATTGGTTAACTTATAAAACAATTGCATAAGACTCCCTTGGAGAAGAATGTGAGACACTGTGACTATGTAAATAGTTTCACCCCTTTTAATTTTCTGGGGCTATAGAGGAAAGCAGTCAACTGTATCCTGGTTGAGTCTGGAAAGACAGAAAACTGTGAAGGTTCTTCAAGAGCAGACACTCAAGCTAATCTGACCCAGTGCCTGTGAGGAGAATGGCTGTGTGTTTAACTAGGGCAGGCACTAAAGCTTGGTTCCTGGGGCAGACAGCAGGGACAGCTCGGTGAGCACCCACCCAGGGAACAGAGTCTCCATAGAGGAGCCTTCTATAACGGGCAGTGCCTGTGTGTCCTGGGAGCCTCCTGGGAGCCAAGCTGGAGAGACTTGGCTGCAACTCCCATCAAACAGCAGGTCAGATGATGGTGGACCAGCGTTCAATAGTGACACCATGTGGCAATGGGCCTTCTCTCAATTTGGCATCTGGGCTCTTTGATCTTTTTAATTTAATTTGATGAAAAATAAAGAATTACAAAGTATTTGCACCTTAAAGCCGGAAAGCTGTTCTTACCAGTTTCCAAGATTTCCAGCTATTTAGACAAGGTCTTAATTGCTTGGAGGTTCTAGCTTATCTGTCATAATACTACTTTATGCCAAAGAACTTTTATTACCCCAAGCAGTTAAAACTACCTTCTATATTTAGGTATTTTTTTCAAAAATGGAATTTGGACTGAACTAAACTGTGTTGTTCAGTTGGGCAAGTAGATGATTAATTACGATGTGAGTAAGATGTGATTTTATTTAATCTCAACACAAGGAGCATTTTCTAAAACTGCAGAATATCTGCATATATTGGTTTAGGTCAATCCCCCAAATGTGGAGAAAGAAATCATAGGAAAAAAACTAGATATAATTGTATCACATGCCTGAAGGGAGGCGAAGTGGGGAAAAGATACGGGACAGAAGTTTCTCTTTTTAATCACTTCTTGGCCTTTTGGCTAAGATCAAGTGTAGAAGTTTCTCTTTTAATGGTTTAAATAAAGAGGAAAAGTTTACAGAGGCAAAGTTCTCTGCTTCCTTACCAACAACTTGACTATTGATTGAGTGACAGAATTGGTATTACAAACCTGTATCAGCTGACAAAACTTCTATCAGCTTACTTTTTAAAGAAAGTGACAAATGCTTTTCATGTCATAGGGAAGGGACCTGCTGAGAATCCATTCATAGAGCAGATCAAGTCAATCTATCTTATTCAAAGATAAGTAAAGAGGAAAAATAAAGATCAATTTAAAAATGTTGCATGTGAATTCAAAGCAAATAGAAATGTTTAAGAAAGCAATTCTCATTCTCAAGAAAATTAATGAAAATAACACACCCATGTTCATAGCACCATTCACATCAGCCATGAGGTGGAAGAAACCCAAATATCCATCATGGATAGATGGATAAACAAATGTGATATATACACACAATAGGATTTTATTCATTTTTTAAAAGGAAGGAAGATCTGATGCATGCAACAACATGGATGAATCTTGAGGACATTATGCTAAGTGAAATAACCCAGTCACAAAAAGCTGAATACTGTATATGATTCCACTTGTATGAGGTATCTAAAGTAGTCGAAGTGATAGAAACAGAAAGTAGAGTGGGAATTGCTAGGAACTGGAGAGAGGGGTAATGGAAAACTGTTGTTTAATTGGTATGGAGTTTCAGTTTTATGGGATAAAAAGTCCTGGAAATTGGTTGCACAAAAATGTGAATATACAGTTGACCTTTTAACGGCATAGATTTGAACTGTGTGGTTCTACTTATATGTGGATTTTTTTACAGTCCAATACTGAATGTACTTTGTCTTCCTTGTGACTTTATTAATAACATTTTCATTTCCCTAGCTTATTCTCCTGCAAGTACATAGTATGTAATATGTAGAACATGCAAAATATATGTTAATTGACTGGTTTTGTGTCTGGTAAAGCTTCTGGTCAGACACAGGCTATTAGTAATTAAGTTTTGGGTGAATCAAAAGTTATACATAGATTTTTGACAGCATGGGGATTGGCATACCTAAGCCCTGTAGTGTTCAAGGGCCAATTGTATTTAATACTATTAAACTTAGAAGTGGTTAAGATGGTAAATCTTGTGTATTTTTTTATCACAACTAAAAATAATTTAAAAAATAACATTAGAGAAAATAAGAGGATATGATAACATATTGCATGACCTATCAAATTTAAAAAGAAAATTGAAGACATTGTGTTACAACAGAACTTAAAATATAATAATAGAATCTAGATTACATAAAGCCAAATCAGTAAGAGTAAAACAAAAAACAAAGCAAAACAAAAAAACCCACTTCAGATATGTTTATAACATTAAAAATCCTCCAGAATTCAGAGAATAGGAAAAGACAATGAAGTGATAAAGACAAGCCATCTAGATAATTGACACACAACATGAAACCAAGAAGTAAATAGAACAAAAGTATTGTAGATAGAAAGATTGGCTAAATGGAAGAAGAACCTGAATCTGTAGGTCAAACCGGATTATCTAGTGTTTATTAAAGCAACATGTATGCAAAAATGAAATTACTGAATTTCAGGGTCTTATAAAAAGTGAGATTTTGCAAGCATTCAACAAAAATAAAACAGACTAAGAAACAGTGTAACAAAAACAAAACTTTCTTACCTACCGAAGGGAGAAAGCTTTGTCTCTGCAGTGTTAAATTACAGAAGAAAACGATGTTTGAGGTAGAGGCGTGACCTAAAATCTATATTCCTAGCCAAGCTGAATGTGACCCAAACCCCAAGACATACTGTGGAAATGTTTGTGGATTTAAACATGCATCGAAACTCAGTTCTGGTGTTCTAATTATCCCAGGCTAGCAACGATGAAATACATGAATTTGTGTTAAATGCAGTGATCCAGTAGCAGAGAAAATAGTTTCTGATTTAAAAAGAAATTCTCCAAATCTTAGAATAAATTAATAGTGTACTTCTGCCTTCAAAAAGAAATAAATGAGACCAGTACTTGTTTCAAAAATATTCCGTATTTATCAGTACAGGGGAAAAATATTTTTGAAAAAATTGAGCAAACATTTTAGGTGTCTCTGAGCCCCACAATAATGAATTACAAGGATCCTGAGTGAGCAGGTAGATTTAGAAATTCTTGGGATTTGAATATATTACCTGAGGTAATATTTATAAATGTTTAAAATATTATTTTTGACTTAAGAGAATAGCCAATTATAAGATGACCTCTTAAGTGGTAGATAATACATTTGTCTACATAGCTTTTGTTAACATGATTTTGCTATTCCTGATGCTCAAGAGTGAAGTTCTCCTGAAGCTAATCAGGAAAACTGGACAAAATCTGAGTAGTGAGTATGTTTAGAGAAGCTATGCTTCACAGATAATGAGAAGTGGACCAAATAAGGATTATTTACTATGGAAAGGAAAAAGGCTATTGTCACCTCCAAAGTAAAAACCAAAAGAAGTAAAATGAAGTAAAACAACACAATTTGTCTTTGCCAGGAAACCATCCTAAAGAGGAATCTAGAGGAGTGCACAGGTAGCTCTTTGAATGAAAAAATATCTAGAACAACAACAAAAGATCCCAGAAACACTGAGGAGAACAAATGGGCACTTAAGTCAAGTTCAGCATTCCAAAATATTTTGCTTTATTTTATATTGATCACTGTTAATTCTTTATGAGAGTTTAATGGGTTCCTACCTTCTAACATTTTGAGGCTATTCAAAAAGGTGAGTGAATCTTCACCAGGGTTGGTGGTGGCTGGGGTGGAGGCTGATGAGGGATGAAGGACGGGATATGTCAAAGAGAACTGCCTGAAAAGGAAGCAAGATACCCAATTGCACAACGAAGAGCATGTTTTCCACACATTTCCTCCTGACAGAAAGCCTTGGCTACTGCCAAAGGCAGGTCAGTGTTCAAAATCTTTCAAGATTTAATCCCATATGTCATCTCCTATGGCCATAAATTTTGGAACTTGAGATGAGGTTGGCTTTGGATAAGAAATTGAAAAGTCCTGGGTCATAAAACTACTGTCAGTACAGTCTTCCAAGAACACAGGATGCAATTATAACTTTGAGAAGAGGGGTTTGGGGGTAGAAAAGATGGGGAGTCAAAGTTGAGATTTCAATCTGTTTTCCTCAAACTTGAAAGAAGTGTAATTCTAAAAGCAGACTTCTTTCACTAGGAAAGGTATTTATTAAGGGAGTGGGAAGGAGAGAAAAGAGACGGATGATAGATGATGATAGATAGAGAGATGATAGATAGATAGATGATTAGATGATAGATGATTAGATGATAGATGATAGATGATAGATGATAGATATAGATAGATAGATAGATAGATAGATAGATAGATAGATAGATAGATAGACGATTGAAAGATGATAGATGATAGAGAAGGAAGGAAGGAAGGAAGGAAGGAAGGAAGGAAGGAAGGAAGGAAAAAAGGAAGGAAGGAAGGAAGGAAGGAAGGAAAGAAGGAAGGAAGGAAGGAAGGAAGGAAGGAGGGAAGGAGCAACAAGCAGGGGAATGATCAGAGTCCAAGGGCTATCATTGTTTACAGAATTGGAATAACTTATTTTTGAAATGGAACTTTAACTAATGGGTAGAATGAATCATGGTGTCATTCTCCAACCTCTAATTAGCACAGGGGAATGTGATAATAACTACTGAGGGTTAGCCCAGGTCCTGTCTCCTTTAATGCAATTCTCTTACTTGCACATACAACCCTTCATAGGTAAGATATGCCCCAAATATCTTCACCTTATTTGGCTGAGAAGAAAAGCAGAGTCTAATATAACTTAGAGAATAATATTTTAATATAATTGTATCATAAATAGTTAACAAACTAGAGTATATGACACATACTTTAATGAAAGGGCAAAGGAAGCCTAAATATATAAAAAATGTATGTATGCACAAAAGTACTTTCTCTTAAAAACAGTCACTTTAAAAGATAATACACTTATTCTAATGATGCTGCCATTGTTTGGAACGTATTTTTTAAATTCAAATGTAGAAGTATATTCAGAACTTAAGCTAAAATCTTTAAATTGGTGTGTATGTGTATATGAATTTCACTCCTAATCCTTTTAAAACCCACATTTTATCTGGATTGGAAGGTTGGGGGATTTCTTCACAGCCCATTCTCCAGAAATCTCTCATTAAGTTCTTCACATGCTTTTAAATGCCTCACTTTTCACTCTATTTGCTTTTATTTCCCCAGTGGCAGTCTTGATTTGTCTTTGCATCCCCAGGGTATAGTATAGTTTTTGATAAATAAATATTTAATGAACACATTTTGAGTGAATAAATTATTTGATCTTGTCATTGAAAATTGGCAACCATCACTCCAGACTCACATATAAAACTACTTTGTCATTCAACCTGAATTGCAAAATTATGTTTTTCTAATCAGGTGAAATAAAGTTATAAAACAGATTTTCCTTTGTGGCTTGTCATGGCAATTCCAAATATAAATTTCAAGTCTATTTTGAGCAATGTTGGTTGCTGCATGTTGGGCTCCCTGGAAACAAATGCTGACATAGGGTACTATCTTATGAGGATTATCTTAGTAGGGATCAATACCTGTGAAGGGAAGTGGAGAGTAAGAGAAGGCAGGATAGGGACAGACAAAGAAATCAAACTGAGATGAACACCCAGCAGTCTTGGCCAACTAGATTGGGGGGTCTAGACAGATAAGCATCTATTAGAGTGTCCCATATAGGGCTGAAGGAATCAGTAGACCCATCTTGCTCAGTCACAGAAGGCAGGCTGACCTTGGAAAGGCATAATCTTGGGCTAAACCAGTGCAGGTGGGGCCCACCCAAAGGAAGCGATGGTGTGCTGATCTTATTCTCCACAGCTGGACAGCAAGTCCTTGCTTCTGAAGAAATCTGGGTAAGTCACCTCCATGTCTCCCCCACTAACTTTATTTCACCAGAGAACAAGTGGGTTGTGTGAATCAAGGGAGAAAGGGTATATAAAGTGATGAGCATAGCATCTACCATGGTAAGCACTTGGTATTCTACCTATTATGATTATTATCAAAGTCTACAGTTTGGTTAAAATAAATACTTTACTTTATCCCTGGATTTGAGTCTCATTTCATGAACCATTTAAAGGTGTCCTTCAGAACCATACGAAGAATGTCCATTGTCTTGCATCAACTGTGTCCCTCACCTACTAGATAACTGAGTTGCTAATGTAAAGTCAGAGACTTGCTTCAGTTCTGCCACTTAATGAGACAAGAATTTCAGAAAGTTATTTTCTCTAGATATCAGTCTCTTCTTTCATTGAAGGTGCTTAACACCTTTTCCTTAGAGTTACAATGATGATGAGAAATATATTTGAAATGCTTAGTGTAGGACCAGGCAGACATTTTGTATCAATAGATGGAAATGATTTTCATTCTTATTTCAGGCATGTGATTCTAAAATACATTATAATATCAATATAATATCATAGAGTATTTGTACTGTCCTAAAAATCCTCTGTGCTCCACCTGTTCATCCCCCCACCCACCAATGCCTGGAAACCACTGATCTTTTCCAGGATGTCATCTAGTTGGAATCATACAATATTTGGCCTTTTCATAATGGCTTCTTTCATTTAGAAATATGTATTAATGGCTCCTCCATGTCTTTTCATGGCTTGATAGCTCATTTCTTTGTGCTGCTGAATGATATGCCTTGTCTGGATGTGCTACATTCTTCATTCACCTACTGAAGCACATCTTGGTTGCTTTCAAGTTTTGATAATTATGAATAAAGCTGCTATAATCATCCATGTGCAGATTTTTGTGTGGATGTAAGTTTCTAATTCCTTTGGGTAAATACCAAGGAATGTGACTGCTGGATATTATGGTATGGATATGTTTAGTTGTAAGTTGTAAGAAACTGCCAAACTGTCTTCCAAAGTGGCTGTACCATTTTGCTTTCCCGCCAGCAATAAATGAGAGTTCTTGCTGCTTCACATCATTGCCAGCATTTGGTGTCGCCAGTGTTCTGGAATTTGGCCATTCTAATAGGAGAGCAGTGGTATCTCATTGTTGTTTTGATTTGCATTTCTCTGATGACATATGATGTGGAGTGTCTTTTCACATACTCATTTGCCATCTGTATATCTTTGTTGGTGATATGTCTGTTAAAGTCTTTGGCCCATTTTTTCATCAGATTGTTTGTTTTTGCCAGCCCCTTTTTATCTTTTGTAATTTTCACAACAAACCTTTCAGTTAGGGATTATAATTATTGCTTCAAAATGTTAAATATTTTTCCTAGTCACTGGGGTCTGAGTCGGTTTAACACTTGCTCTTTTGAATCTAACCCCAAAGTTCTTTGCCCTCTGCCCTGATGAGTCTTTCAAGAAACTGACCAACAAAAGTGCCTTGAAAAGTACAATTTAGATTGGCCGAGCCTTTGCAAATTCTTATTCTGATGTGTCACCCTCCATATGCAATGAAGACATTTTGGTCTGCTGGGAACCTTGTGTTATTGGCTCCTTGTGGGCTTTAATGATCCTTCTGCTCAGACTAGGAAACACAAACATGCACACTGTGCTCTAAAAAATGCCACTGGGAGTTTGGTGCTTCCAGCAGAAGCAAAACAGCTGTTGCAACCCTGCAGCTTGGGGCAGTGAAACAGAGTTATCAGAGCTGTCAGTGAGCCCCACGAGCTCTGCATTCATGGCCTTGCTTCCCACACTGTGCCTCCGATCTCGGAAACTTTATTATGATGATGGTTCTATTTCTAGTGAGCCAAAAGAACATAAGGGAGATTAGTGTATGAGGCACTAAAGGTATATAGGACTTATCCCTCAGAGGACCATTTCAAAGGTTTTGAGTTTCGACCCTCCGGATGCTTTAAAAATAATCCAGGGATTTAGAAAGTCTGAAAACAGAGTTGTGCTCAAGATAACAGTATGGTACACAACATCCTCCATTTATCACAAAAGACAGCAAGAGGTCAGGGCATATTCTCACCTCCAAAGTATAGACATGGATCTAGCAAAGATAGTTTATGTCTGGGGTTTTTGAAGTGTCTGGTGTCACAGAATCATTACATTTTAAAAGAGAGAGAGAGAGAGACAGGGAGAGCAACTGAGAGAAAACTTTTAAAAAGAAACTTGATCCTCTGCAGGGTAGTGAATGACAGTTTAATATTTTGTGTAAAATAATCCACAATAAAGCAAATTCATTGTATTTTTGCAATAAATAATTGTAATAATCAATCTTTCTTATTAAGAAAAAGAATAATGAGGGCACCTGGGTGGCTCAGTTGGTTAAGCAACTTCCTTCGGCTCAGGTCATAATCCTGGAGTCCCCGGATCGAGTCCCGCATAGGGAATCCCTGCTCAGCAGGGAGTCTGCTTCTCCCTCTGACCCTCCCCCCTCTCATGGGCTCTCTCTCTCTCATTCTCTCTGTCTCAAATAAATAAATAAATAAAATCTTTAAAAAAAAAGAAAAAGAATAATGAGGAAATGTGCAGGTAGTAGGTTTGAATGAATTGCTGAGGGTAGGTAGTCAATGTAACTTTTATGCAGTTTATATTTATCAATGTATTTTCCCCCAATGCAGCACTGTTTGAATCATTGTTTTTACATGTAACTTCAATGGCATTTGGGATTCAGTGTACAAAAATATGCTAAAGAAGAAAGGTGATTTGTATATTGATGTAAAAAGAAAAATAAGAAATATTCTGAGTTTTTTAATTCACTTACATATTTATTAAAAATAATTTTACAGATTTGTACCTCTGAAACAAATAATGCAATATATGTTAAGAAAAAAAAAAAGAAGAAGAAGATAGCAGGAGGGGAAGAATGAAGGGGGTAAATCGGAGGGGGAGATGAACCACGAGAGACGATGGACTCTCAAAAACAAACTGAGGGTTCTAGAGGGGAGGGGGGATGGGTTAGCCTGGTGATGGGTATTAAAGAAGGCACGTTCTGCGTGGAGCACTGGGTGTTTTGCACTAACAATGAATCATGGAACACTACATCAAAAACTAATGATGTAATGTATGGCGATTAACATAACAAAAAAATAAAAATTAATAATTTTATTTTGCCAAAACCTAGATGCTATTTTCACTAGTAAAATACCACCATGTCTCCCAAAAACAACTATTTAAAAACCTAGTTAGGGTCACCTGGGTGACTCAGTTGGTTAAGCACCCGACTCTTAATTTCAGGTCAGGTCATGATCTCAGGGTCCTGGGATCCAGCCCTATATCCAGCCTCACATCTGGCTCAGTACTTACCAGGGAGACAGCTTGAGGATTCTCTCTCTCCCTCTTCCCCTCCCCATGCTAGCACTTGCATGCATTCTCTCTCTCTCAAATAAATGAACCTTAAAAAAAAAAAAACCCTGGTTATAGGTGCATATAACAAGTATAAAGCAAGTAATGAAAATTAAGAAACTACTTACATATCAAATATGTAACTATTGTGCTATGGAGAGGAAAATTTCTCCAAATTAGACTCCTAGAAATATATATACTGAGAAGCATTCATATTGTAGAACTTATAGGAAATTTCTTCCAAGAGATCTAAGATCCCAGTAGGAAGTATATCTTCATATACCTAATAGATATTAAAGACACACTTTTTAAGATAATTTTTAAAGTTTACAGTATTTTATAGATTTCAATTTTTAAGAGAATAGTTTAATATACACTGGTATGTACATCCTTTACTTTAGTTCAATAATTACTAATAGATTGCTATGTTTGCTTTAGCTCTCATGTTCATTTTATTACTCTAATGTATACATATTCATACTCTTTTTATTGAACCACTTCAAAGCAAGCTGTAGACATCAGAACCCCTCACCCCTAAGTATTTCAGTGTGTTATCTCCTAAGAACAAGAATATTCTCTTACATGACCACAATACAAATATTACATTCACTAAGCCAATTCAAAAAGTCATACCAGTTGTCCAAATAAAATCCTTAATGGCTTTAAAAAAATTGAAATGCAATCAGAAGCACTAATTCAATTTATTCTCATTTCCTTCTAACAGGGACTCTATATTGGTAGGTGTATTCTTTTCATGCATCGCATCAGAAGGCATATGATTTTTCCTAGAAATATTATTTTGATCACTTAAAGTGATGTCCAATATGTATGTGTCTATTAAATTTATATGTATTTTTTCCATTTTAAAGGTAACTTTTTCCATTTGCAGTTTAAAAAATGATCTGTGATACTTTGGGGTATATAAATATCCTGTTTGCCAACAAATTTCCACCAATGTAAAGGAGTTTGATTATTGAAAGACAAATACTTATGTATTCTTCATGGAAATTGTTAAAGTTCCCTCAATATGGGTTCATACTATTTTGCACTCCCAGCAACATTTAGGAGCACAGCCTCCCCAGCAAAGTATATTCTCAAGCTTTTGCTATTTGTGAATCTGATTAGTGAGAAATGGTTCATCAGTGTAATTTGTTTCCAAGGATCAGCTTTATTGCTTGTAAAATCTGATTGAACTACGTGACTTGGGTCTGTAGCTAGTGCTATGCTAGAGCTACTGGTTTTCAAGAGCTAATTATGCATGTTTTCCCAACTCCACATTCAGTGACATCATTTTGGTAGCTGGAAATCAGCCACAGTGGGACTACTTACTCTGTGGAAGTTAGAAAATGTTTCAGTTCAGAGATCTCCTCATCCCCAGAAATCTACCTGTTAAGCAGTTACTTGTTCACCAATTTTTGCAGCCAAAATGGGCTTCCTCATGCCCAGCCTAAACCTTGGGACCTGCCTGTGGGGAGAATGGGGTCAGCAGCCATCTGAGAAGAGTATGGTGATGTGAGGCACACATTGGTGAGAACAGAGAGCCCATGAGAGGAAAGCTCCTCTTTTAAAGTGACATATTACCTTCCCCACATAGAAAAATGTGGATGACTGTCTGTCAGTCTCTTGCCATTTTAGCAACTACACACATCATTCTTACTCCTAGGGGAAGAAGCCATTGAAAAGCAAAGAGGGTAATTAGTGGTTTCTGCTGATTATCTTTAAGACAAAAGAAGTTTCTATTTTACTGGCTGGTGGGATCACAGAGAGAGTGAGTGTGCATTTCTCCTTCCACTCCTTTATGTTGCTCTTTTATCACATTTCCCTTTTCCAATATAACAGATGAAGAACCTGAGGTTCAGAAGAAATTAAGTGACTGTTTTGAAAGTCCATCAAATTCAGGACCAATCTAGGGCTAGAATTTTGAACTCCTGTGTTCTAGCATGCTAGAGGCGGAAGAGAGTGTAGAGTTCACTAGGTCAAACCTCTCCTGTTACAAACGGAGCAAATACACCACTGAGCTGACATGTTACTTGCCCAAGAACAGATAGCATGTAGGTGAATTATAAACACAGGACTTCTGACTTCCAGCTCGGGGATCTTTCTAGTGCCCCAAGGTATCACTGGTCTACACGTGTAATTTTTGTGCTCTTGTCTTCTGACTGGGCTCTGGGGATTCCAGTCCAGCATCCATTAAGGAAAATTAAATGATAGTAACTTTCCCTTGCATTCTTGTAAAAATCAAAAGACGTCGGAGTGAAAAAAACAAAACAAAAGCCTGGGCATGGCATCCAGACCAGTTAAGATGGAATATCTGAAAGGAAGAGCCCATCACTGATCTATTTTTTATTTTAATGTATTTAATTCATGATTTCATTTTAAAGAAGTAAAACTTACATTTTTGATGTAGAGTTCTGTGGTTTTGACAAATTCATCCAATCGGGAAACGCTGGTGATATAACCTTTGAATCAACCACTACCCCAAATCTCAGCCTCTGGCAACCATGGATTTATTTTCTGTTACTACAGTTTTGCCTTTTACAGATATGACATGAAAGGAATCATGCAGTATGTAGCCTTTTGTGTCTAGCTTCTTTTATTTACAACAGTGCATACATACTGTTGCGTGTATCAGTGATTTCCATTTTGTTGCTCAGTATGTATGACTGAACTACATTTTGTTTATCCACTTATTGTTGAAGGATATGTTGGGTTGTTTTCAGTTGGGGGTAAATATGAATAAAGCCATGGTAAACATTCATATACAAGTTTTTCCTTTCATGTATATACGAAGAGTGGGATTGCTGGATATGATAAGTAAAGGCTTAACGTTGTAAGACAATAGTGAATTGTTTCCCAAAATGTCTGTAGCATTTTGCGTTTGCACCAGTATGATGAGAAATTCTTCCCCAGCATTTTGTATTGTCAAGTTTTTTTCTTAAATGTATCCATTCTAATAAGTTGCTTTTCCTTAGTGCCTAATGATGTTGAGCTTCTTTTCATGTGCTTATTTGCCACCCATGTATTCTCTTTGATGAAGTATCTGTTCAACTCTTTTTTGGTAAGTGGTATGCTTTCCTTAATTTTTTTTTTTTATTTTCTTGTTAATGAATTGAAGGGTTTTTGTATATTCTGGGTAAAAGCCCTTTATCAAATATGTATTTGCCAAATATTTGCTCATATTTTGTAGCCTTCCCTCTTCATTCTTAACCATGTTTTCAACAGGTACTTTTTAAATGTTGATGGAGCCCAATTTATACATTTTTTTTCTTTTATGGATTGTGATCTGGGTGTCATATCCAAGAAATATTTGCCTAATCCAAAGTCACAAATATTTTATCTTATGTTTTATTCCAGACATTTGAATTTTTTAGGTTTTAGGCTTTGGTCTATAATCAATGTTGAGTTAATTTTTGTATAAGGTAAGAAGTATGGATTGACTTTTTGTTTATTCTTCCTTCCTTCCTTCCTTCTTTCCTTCCACGCTTCCTTCTTTCCTTCCTTCCTTCCTCCCCTCCATGCTCTCCCTCCTTCTCTTTTTCCCTCCCCTCTATCTCTTCCCTCATTCCCTCCCTCCCTCCTTCCTTCCTTCCCTCCTTCCTTCCTCACATAGCTGTCAAATTGTTCCAGTGAAATTTGTTGAAAAGATGATTCTTTCTCCATTGAATTGTTGTTTTTTATTAATAACCCATTAGCATGTGGGTCTATGACTGGACTCTATTCTGCTCCATTTCAGTATGTACCTAGACTACTGCAAATACCACACTGTCATAATTGCTATGTAGATTTATATTAGATTTATGATAGTTAAGTCTTCCAAAATAATTCTTTATTTTAAATACTCTAAGATCTTTACTTTTCCAAATAAATTTTATAACCCTTTTATGACAAAAAAAGGCTTCCTAGATAATGATTGAGATTGTATTGAATCTATAGATCAGTTTGAGAGATGTGTGCTTAATTATTTGTGTCAACTTGGCTGAGACATGATGTCTAGATATTTTGTCAAACATTATTTTGGATGTTTCTGTGAGGCTGTTTTTGGATGAGATTAACATTTAAATTGGTAGTCTTTGAGTAAAGCAAATGGTTCTCCTTAATGTGGGTCAGCCTTATCTGATTACCTGAAGGCCTGACTAAAACAAAAGCATGAATTCCCTCAAGCAAGAAGGAATTCTTCCAGTAGTCAGTCTTTGGTCTGGCACTGGACTTTGCCTGGGACTCCAGAATACCTACCTACCTTGTAGACTTTGGATTTACTAGTACACACACACACACACACACACACATTATTGCTTTCGTCTCTGAAGAACCCTAATACAAGAAATTAACATCTTAAAAATATGATGTCTTCCAAACCGTGAATACAATAATTCTTTCAATTTGCTTGTCTTTGATATCCTTACCCTTGCTTTGCTGCTTCCAGTAGTCATATCTGGCACATATTTTGTTAGATTCATATTCAAATATTTCATTGTTTTGGTGCTATTTTAAGTGGTATGTTTTCCTTAATTTTAATGTCTGTTTATTGCTAGAATATAGAAAAATAATTTGTCATATAGATCTTGAATCTTGCAACCTAGATGTATTATTCTATGAGGTTTTTTTTTTGTAGATTCCATAGGATTTTCTATGTAATAATCTTGTTACCCAGAGATAAAGATATTTTTATTCCTCCCTTTGCAAACTGCCTGCATTTTCATTCTTTTTGTTGTCTTAATGCATAGCTAAGACTTCCAGTAAGATGTTGAATAGAAGTGATGAAAAAGGATATCTTTGCCTTATTCCTGATCTTAGGGGGACAACATTTAGCATTTAATTATTGAAAATCATGTTAGCTATCACATATTATAGATTTTTTTTTTAATTCCAGTAGAGTTAACATACAGTGCTATATTCATTTTTGGTGTACAATATAGTGATTCAACAATTCTAGTACCTATCAGAAGTGTATTCTTAATCCCTTTCACCTGTTTCCACAGCTTATTCTCTGTAGTTAACAGTCTGTTTTTTGGGTTGTCTCTTTTTTCTTTGTTATGTTTCTTAAATTCCACATATGAGTGAAATCATGTGGTATTTGTCTTTCTCTGACTGACTCATTTCACTTAGCATTATACCCTTTACTTCCATTCATGTTGCTACAAATGGCAGGATTTCATTGTTTTTTTATGATTGAATAATATTCCATTATGTGTATATACCACATCTTCTTTATTCATTCTTCTATCAATAGACACTTGGGTTGCTTCCATAATTTGGCTATTGTAGGTAATGCTGCAATAAACATAGTGGTGCATATATCTTTTTGAATTATTATGGATGTGTTTTATGAGATTAAGGAAAAATCTTCCATTTTTTTATTTTTAAAAGATTATTTATTTATTTGAGAGAGAGCACAAGCAGGGGGAGGGGCAGAGGGAGAGGGAGAAGCAGACTCCCTAGTGAGTGGGGAGCCAGACGTAAGGCTCAATCCCAGGACCCAAAGATCATGACTTGAGGTGAAGTCAGACCCTTAACTGACAGAGCCACCCAATCGCCCCAAATCTCTTCCAACCTTATTTTATTCAGTGTGTGTGTATGCATGTGTTTTATCATGAATAGATGTTGAA
Source organism: Callorhinus ursinus (assembly GCF_003265705.2). NCBI lineage: Eukaryota > Metazoa > Chordata > Mammalia > Carnivora > Otariidae > Callorhinus > Callorhinus ursinus. Next base: position 4,552,219 of record NW_027397138.1, read on the forward strand.
TTTCATTAAATTATATTTCTGTATGATATGATTGTAAATACAGATTAATTTATTTGTAAGATGAATTATATTGATTGAGTTTTGAAACAACTTTGCTTTTCTAGGAAAACCCCATTTGTTCATAACATTAAAGTTATGTTTGCTGGATTGGTTTGCCAATAACCAGTTGAGAAAATTTGCCTTTTTATTCATGAGAGATTTGAGTATGTAGTCAGTGTCCTTTAATTTGTAATGTCATGACTTATTTTGTCATCAGGAAAATACTGGCCTCATAAAATAAATTAGGAAATATTTTATTTGTTTCTATTTTCTGGGTGAGTTTGGCATAACTGGTATAATTTCTTCCTTAAGTATTTGGCAGATTTGCAAGTAAAATCATCTGGAAGTTTTATTTTAAGATTTATTTATTTATCTTAGAGAGAGCATGGGGGGAGAGAAGGAGAGGGGGAGAGAATTCTCAAGCAGACTCCCCTATGAGTAAGGAGCCCAATGTGGGGCTCAACCCCAGGACCCCGAGATCATGACCTGAGCTGGAATCAAGAGTTGGATGCCCAACTGACTGAGCCACCCAGGTGTCCCTCATCTGGGAGTTTTCTTTGTTGAAATGTTTTTAAGTACAAATTCACTTTACTTAATAAGTATAGGATTATTCATATTATAAATCTTTTTTTTTGAATGAGTTTTTATAGCTTATGTCCTTCTAGATATTGGCTTAGTTTATCTGTGTGAGTTAATGGTCACAGAATTGTTCTTAGTATTCCCTAATCACCTTTTTAAAGTCTGTAGGATCTGTTTTGACATTCCCTCTTTCATTACTAAAATTGATAATTGGTGTCTTCTCTCATTTTTTTTTTTCTTTGTCAATCTGGTTAGAGGTTTATGAATTTTATCAGTTTCTTAAAAAAAACTGTTTGGTTTCATTGATTTTCTCTACTGTTTTTAAGTTTTTAATTATATTATTTTCTGTTCTTTGTAATTTCCTTCCTTCTGCTTGCTTTGCATTTAATTTGTCTTCTGCTATTTTCTTGTTAGAATTACTAATTTGAGACCTTTCTTCTTTTCTGATATAAACACTTAATGCTATACATATCTTTTGAAGCCCTGTTTTAGCTATATCCCACACATTTTGATACATTGTATGCTCATTTTCTTCAGTTCAAGATATTTTCTAATTTCCTTTGACACTTCCTATTTGACACATGAATTATTTAAGAATGTGTGTTTTATTTCTAAATACTTGGCAAATTTTTAGATATTTTTATGTTACTGATATCTAGATAAATTATGTCATGGTCAGAAAATATACTTTGCTTAATTTCAATTATTTTAAATTTGTTTGGGTTTGTATTATGGTCCAGAATATTGTGAATTTTGGTAAATATTCCAGGTGCCCTTGAAAATAAGGTATATTCGGTGGCTGGATTGTTCTATAAATATTAATGAGGTCAAGGTGGTTGTTATTGCTTTTTATGTGTTTCTATCCTTGCTGATGTTCTGTCAACTTGTTCTGTTACTGAGAGAAATGTTGAAGCCTCCAACTGTATTTGTGGATTTGTGTATATCTCCTTTGAGTTTTTTTGGCTTCATATATTTTGAAACTCTGTTACTAGGTACACACCTATTTAGGACTGTTGTGTCTTCTTGTTGCATTGAACCCTTTATCATTTTGCAAACTATTTCTTTCTTGCTGGTAATATTCCTTGTTCTGAAGTCTCCTTTATCTGATATTAATCTTGCCATTCCAATTTTCTTTTGATTATTGTTTTCATGATATATTCACTTTATTATTTCAACTTTTTCTCATCTATTTAAAGTAGATTTATATAGACAGATACTGTTTTTAATCCAATCTGACAGCGTATTTTATTGTTGTATTTAAAACACTTAGATTTAATTTAATTCTTGATGCGGTTTAAAATTTTACTTTTTGCTGTTGTTCTCTCCAATAGTTCTGTTTTAATAGTTTTAATAGTTCTGTTTTCCTTTTACTGACTTCTTTTTGAAATTTTGAGTGTTTTGGGGCACCTGGTGGCTCAGTCAGTTAAGCATCTGGCTCTTGATTTCGGCTCAGGTCATGATCTCAGGGTCATGAGACTGAGCTCCATGTCGGCCTCCCTGCTCATCATGGAGTCTGCTTGAGAGTCTCTCTCCTTCTCCCTCTGTACCTCCCCCGACTCGTGCTCTTTCTCTCTCTAAATAAATAAACAAAATTTTTAACAAAAAAAGAAAGAAATTTTGAGTATTTTGGTACATTTTAATTTATTTATTGGCTTTTGGCTGTATCTATTTTTGTATTGATTGATGAATTACAATATACATATTTAAACTTCCACAGTCTATTTAGAGTTAGCATTTTATCAATTTTATCAATAAAATGTAGATGTCTTGTAATCTGTAAGTCTCTTAACATCCCCCCATATTATAGTTACCATATATATTCCATCTACATATCTTAAAAATGTTACCAGAAAGCATTACAACTTATACATTCTGATCTCATACATATTTTAAAGAACTTAAGAGGAGAAAATAGACTTTTATATTTTTTCAGATATTTAGCATTTCTAATGCTTGCCTTTATTCTTGATATTCTGTTTCCCTCTTGTATCATTTAGTTTCAGACTGAAGAACTTTCTTTAATATTTCTTTTACAGGAGGTCTACTGGCTAAAAGTTCTCTAAATTTTCTGTCATCTGAGGATATCTTTATTTTTTCTTCATTCCCCAAAAATATTTTCTTTGAGCCTAGAATTCTGGGTTGACATTTTTTTTCAGCACTTCAAAGATATTATTACTTCACTTCTAGGTTCTTGGTAAGAAATTCCATAGTTTTCAAGTTGTCTTCCCCTATATGTAATGTATCACTTTTATCTGAGGGCTTTCAGGATATTTTTCTTTGTCTTTGTTCTTAAAGTATCTGAGCAAAATTTATCTCTATTTTATCCTGTTTTGTATGTGTTAAGCTTCTTGAATGTAGAGCCTTCACCAAGTTTGAAATGTTTCAAACACTATTTCTTCACTCATTTTTATATACACCAATTTCTCCTTTTGATCGGGGACATTAATGACATTATACTATAGTTCCTTGGCTTTCTTTATTTTCCAATCTTTTCTCTCTATTCATCAGATTAAATAATTTATATTGACCTACTTCCAATTTCACATACTGTTTTTTCTGTTATTTCCATTCCATTATTTAAACCCATCCTATCGTTATTTTTTTATTTTGTTATATAAGAAATTGTACTTTTCAGGGCAAAAATTTCTGATTGGTTCTTTTAAAAATCATTTTTATTCCTTTTAGGAACTTCTGTTCTTCCCAATTATTTCAAATGTATTTTCTTTTACTCCATGAAGCATACTTTTCATAGCTGCTTTAAAGCTTTTGTCTAATTGTAATGGGCTGAGTTCAAAATTCATATGTCCAAAACCTAACCCCCAATGTGACTTTTTTTGGGAATAGGGCCTTTAGGGAGGTAATTAGGTTAAACAAGGTCTTAAGGGTGTGTCCTACTCTGATAGGACTGGTGTCCTGGAAATTAATAGGAAGAGACACCAGAGATTTCTATTTCTCTGCATACATGCAGATGAAAATCCATTTAGGGATACAATCAAAGGCAGCCATCTACAAGCCAGCAAGAGATGCCTAGACACCAACTTTGGTAGCACCTTGATGTTGGACTAGTAGACTCTGGAACTGTGAGAAAATAAACTCCTATTGCTTAAGCTGCCCATGTGTTATGTCAATCCTAGCAGACTAGCATACTGATAATTCCCCATTTACATTATCTCAAGGTTAGCATCTGTTGATTGACTTTTCCTCCAAGAATTAGTAAAATGTCTTTGGTTCTTCGTGTGTCAAAAATTTTTATAATGTATTCTGGACAGTTTGAATTTATGTTGTGTAGGCTCTGAAACCTTTTAAAATGCTCTAAAGAGTTTCATCATTCAAGAGCATCTTAAGAATTTATATGTTGCATATACTTAGGCTTGATGATTATATTAGAAAGGGATACCCAAGAAACTTGTCTTGATGTAGAGTTCACATGATAGGAACAAAACTTTGACCTATATTGTACAATTTTGCTTGATGTGGTTAAGTGAAGTTGATAGATATTTTAAGAAACAAAGACTCTTCCTCTATCCAAATTACCTTTCCTTCCATTACTGGCATCTGGTAGATTGGGACCAAAGGAAGTTTTGGTAATTTGAGATGAATACATTTCACAACGATTTTTCAAGATCGGCTGTTTTGACTAATTACTTTTTTTTAATATGTGTACATTCCCTAAGACATAAGTAGAGTGATATATTTATAAATAATTTAAAAATAAATAAATAAATTCCTTTGGTAAATAACACAAATGTATTTCTCAAAAATATGTTAAATTCTGTCAATTGTAGCAGTACAATGTTTATGATATAAATTTTTTGATTTATATAAAAGAAAATATTTTGAAATCCTATAGACTTTGAAGAAGTCATTTTTGCTGTCAGCATTATTGGTAAGTAGTATATTTGAAAACTGATGTTTATTTTATCTGATATTAAATTATCTAGAAAATAAGTTCTTTGATATCAATAAAGTAAGCTTTTTTCCTAAAAGAAATGGTTTTAAAAATGTGGTTATTACAAATAATAACAGGCATTAACATAATTTTCCAAGGGTTTAAGTTTTTCTTCTTTAAAAGTTTAGCTTTCTATTTATGAAGTCTCTACACTTAACACATATCAAAATCTGAGCATTAGATGCAGAGTTATGAGAGTAAAGTCCAATCAGCTGCAACAAATTCTTTGCTTGTAGCTAATATAAATTAACAAATAGGACAAGAACAAGTATTTTAACACTTAACACAAATTCCCTACTATTCCACTACATTAACAGAACATCAAATTGCAGTGGTTTAAACACCAAACTGCCTATAGTCTGCGGAACTTATGCTACTGAAGACCAAGGCAGAGGAAAGCCTGTTTGTACATTCAACAAAGTGGCTTAGGAATGACTAGACTGTGTGTGTGTGTGTGTGTGTGTGTGTGTGTTCATGCGCGCACTTGCACGCATATACGCACCCATCTAGAACAAAATAGGCAATCTAATTCCATAGAATTCAATAGGCCTTTGGAATGCAAATTTCAACTGTCAAATCTTAATTAAAAAGTACCAGTCAGCACTATTTAAAAATTGGAAGAGAACTAAGTGGTGGGTTGTTGGAAAATGTGCAACTTGCCTTCTAAATAGAGTAGGTAGGCTGACAGGTATATAATTAACATCACATCAAGTGAAGGACAGGAAGCCCACTGTAGTTCCTTGAAGGGAGGAGCTTCAGCAATTTTCAAGGCAGAGAAAAAGGTTCTTCAATCAGAGTTAATTTATAATTCCTTTTATTTCTACAGAGAATCTACTTTTTTTTATTGAACTTCCCTGAACCTTAGAAAGCAGTGACATTTGCAGAGTTAAGGTTTTATTTAAGAGGTTAATATTAACATAAACGTTTAGGTACCTTTTGTCAATTAGAACACTTTCTCAGTCTTATTGGACTTCTGGTATCTTTGGGTCATAGCCTTCTTCATCTCAACTTTTTTTTTTTTTTGCTATATTGTTTCACTCCTACATAAGAAGGTAAATTAGGCAGCTGTCACTTGGAAGAGAGGTTTCAGTCCTTAGTGTTATTCCTATGGAGAGAAATAAAATTCACAAGAACTAAAACACATTTTGGAAAATGATATTTTTACCAGGAAAGTGCAACTCTCCTAGGCCGAAACTAGTTTGGAGAGGACAGTAAAAAATTGCCTTTTTCATGATTTCCCTTAGAATTGTTCATTAGTGTGAAATTTTCTAATGAGAATATTCATGAGAAAAAATTTCTTCAGGTGCCATCATTAGTTAACCCACCATAGGAAGCAAGATTAAAATTACTTCTCAAAGAAGTCTTGCAACAGGTAAGTCAGGTGTAGGGACTCCTTAGAAAAAGACTGGGAGAACTAGTTCACTTAAGAAAGTGATTGGAGGGGCACCTGGGTGGCTCAGTTGTTAAGTGTCTGCCTTTGGCTTGAGTCATGATCCCAGGGTCCTGAGATCGAGCCCCGCATCGGGCTCCCTGCTCTGAGGGAAGCCTGCTTGTGTTCCCTCACTAGCTGTGTCTCTCTGTCAAATAAATAAATAAAATCTTAAAAAAAAATAAAAGAAAGTAAGTGGATTTGGATTCTACATATGGGATCTTGACAGGTGAGATTTGGAATAAGTAGGAACTATGCAGGCACAGAGGAAGAAGGTGGATATAACATGAAACACACTGATTTCTATTGGACACACTGGAAATTCAGGTTTCCTACAGGGTAGAAAGATCTATGAATATCTGTTTTAGAATAGTGTTTTTGCTTTCTGACTTTATTGCCTCTATTTCCAGCACATATAGAGAATTTTGAAAACTAGCAATTTAGATATACAAAATTTCAGTTTCTGATTGCAAATTCATAGCTAAAGAGGCAAACCTTTTCTCAGTTCTCTATGGTACGTGCTGTCAACTTGGCACATTCTGGTGATGGCACCTTTCAGTTGTCTGCCAACATGGAGTCACTCACGATAGTGCTGATCCCCCCTTATTGAACTAGGGATTTGAAATATAAATACAAAACAAAACAAAACATACACAATAACAAGCTCAGAACTGGGCCACTTTATCTTTTCATTCCTCTTGCACTTTAAAAAAATTAAAGCTCTAGCATAGAGCAAATAATAAATGGCTCTTGTTTATTTTAAGCTTTTGCTGTGGACAATGAGAGAGGAAAAAAAATCACAGTGTGCTACCTCCAGCTGCTAATTCCTACACACTTCATTAATTACTCAGAATTCAGAGAAGCAGGATGTTTAATTAGTTTCTCAAATGCAAAAAAGTAACATTCAGCCACCATGCAAATACACATCATAATTGCAGCCGGAATATTTTTTGACAGGAACCATGTAGACAGTAAAATGTCAGGCAAAGCAAACCTTTGACAAAATAAAACCAATATATGTAACTGCCAGTGCAACCTAAAATTGAGGAACATATCTACAACAAAGAGCCATATGTAGTAAAATATCATTTGATTTTGGGGATCCATCGGATTTGCTCGGGCTGAGTCTGGGAGTAACTACTATCATTCCATTTATATCTGGATGTCCATCAGTCTGTCTTTGGGATAACCATGCATTCCTCATTTTCCTTCCATACAGCAGAGATTTTCAATGAGGGATGGAAAGGGTAGCTCATTTGGTCAGCCTTTTCAAAAATTCCATGACCTCTGACTTTCAGGATCTTAACCAAGCTCTCAATGGCAGACACTGTGGTGGAGAAGGAGTGTTCTTAAACTTTTGTACTGAGAAAATGTTCTGGGGTAAATTTGATCTATGTCACTCCTCCAGTTGTAAATAGTTCTCCAGAGTTTCTTGAAGTGGTCAGCGAAGTGCATTGTAGTCCATTCAGTCATTCATTCATGAAGCCAATCAGCCAATCATTGATCCATGCAACAAATATTTACTAAATGTTTATGTGTGTCAGGCACTATGTTTGGTTCTGGTGAAAATGATGAAAGAGAAAAGATGATCCTTGTCATTAGAAAGCTTAGAATTTTTTGAGAGGAGGAAGAAATTGAGATGTGATAGATAGATTTCCAGGCAATTAACAATATATTATGATAAATGCTCTGAATCTGTGAGGAAGCAGGAGTACAGGATATTCTGAATATAAGGGAAGATGCCTAACCCCAGATTTGGTGTGTGTGTGTGTGTGTGTGTGTGTCTGTGTGTGTCTGTGTGTGTGTATTATGAGGCTAGGTGTTGCTAGGGAGGGTTTTTAAAGATTAAGTTAGGGCCTGAGGAAAAAGGAAGAAATAGCCATTGCAGGTGGAGGAGGGAGGAATGTGGTCCAGGCAGTGCAAATAGCATTTTGAATGGACTGAATGTAAAAGAAATGTTGACTTGGGATACCTGGGTGGCTCAGTCAGTTAAGCATCTGCCTTCAGCTCAGGTCATGATCCCAGGGGTCCTAGGATCAAGCCCCACATCAGGCTCCCTGTTCAGTCCTCTCCCTCTCCCTCTCCCTCTGCCCCTCTCCCCTCTCATTCTCTCTCTCTCTCTCTCTAATAAATAAATAAAATCTTTAAAAAAGGTAAAAAAAAAGAAAAGATGACATGTTTATACCATTTTATAGTCAGTAAAGTCCAACTGAGCTGATAACTAAATATATATTGGATAAAACTAAGACAAGTTAGCATTTTAAAATGATAACCAAAAAAGTCTCATATCCTTCTAAAACATCTTGAAAAATGCTGACATCTTTATAGAATATCTCCTGTGTCCACTGAGTAGGGCATATATAAACTATTTTACACATTTAAACTTTCTAAAATTCCTCTTGACCTTTATCTTTGCCCCTAATCCATCTTCCCTTTCTTTCCTTTAAAAATTTTCACCTGTTTCTCTTGCCCACTAACCTAAATAATTTCAGCCTTTCTAGATTTTTGTGAATTCCTTATACTTTGATCAGTGAGCAAGTACCCCGTGTAGACTTCTGAAATACTCGGAGAGGCTAGATAGGAATACATTACAAGTAAGGTATTCTGAATAGGCTCATTCTTTTATGAGACACTAACAATCTAGGGAAATGTACTGACTCATGGTCCTAGTATATTGAGTGCCGATTTGCCTGTGTCCCAAGAGTTGATTGTATTTATTCCCAAAACTTTAATGCGAATGTATTGTAATTACATAATTTAATTGACAAGAGGATTTATTTATTTATTTATTTATTTATTTATTTATTTATTGCCCCTAGCATGTAAATAAGGACTGACAAGTGATCATCAAATTTACTAGAGGACATTGTTTCATGTGAGTGATGGGAGTGAACACCAGACTGTAGTAAGTTCATGCCTGACTGTCAGACAGGGAGCAGAGATGGTGAGAATAAACAACTCTTCCAACAAAATGGGTGTGGGAAGGACAGGAAAGGTAGGGAGAATAGTGTTTAGAAGTGATGTGGGTCATGAGAGCATTTTTATCATTCAATGACAGACTTAATTAAGCATGTTCAGTACTGAAAAAAAGGACCCTCAAGAGACAGAAAGGAAGACACGGGGAAAGGAAGTGACAATCATGAGAATGTCCAAGTGGAAAGGTTTGGTGGAAAGATCATAGTCTTTGGAATCATGTACATCTAAGTTTAAGGCTCTGTAACTAATACCCATTGTTAAATCATTTAACCTCTCACAGACTCAGTTTTTCATCTGACAATGGGGGCAAATAATGCCTCCCAAAGTGTATTATTAAGGTTAAATAAAACGTGGTGAGTTATCAGATATTATATTTAATTATTTATATATACACATGTATACATGTAGTTCCCTAAATTCTTGTCACTGAACAAGGAAAAAAAAAGAAGAAAGAAAAAAGAAAGGTGGCTGACTTTACCACCCTATCACAAAATTGAAATAGAAATCTGCTATGGCTTTCCTTCTAAAGTGCTACATTTTTGAAATCTAATATTTTAAATTTTATTATTGAGTGTACACCTTGGTGACCTACTTGAAGATGTGGGTCATTTATACTTTAGGATAATAATCATTTTAGATCAAGTTTTTAGTTTGGGTTAGATGAGAAGGTTACTTGGTTCATGAAAAAAGTAGTACCTCTGAATGGAGAAAGATGGCAGAAAATAGATAAACTAGATGTTTAAAACAATCCTTCCTATGGAGTCCTGAAGATGCTTCAGTAGCAAGCCAGGCCTGAGGGAAGAAAAAAAAATGAAGAAAAAATAAAAAATAAAAAATAAAATATAAAATAAAAAATAAAATATAAAATATTGCTTTTGTCTAAAATTTTATGAAATTTAGAGAATCCATTGTAATTTTTTCTCAGTATTTCATTCCTACCAGTTTCAAAATGCTAATCTACTTATGTGCCAACACTGGGCATATAGGAATTCATATTCCTCTAAAGTAGGAACAGTTATTCTTATTTTAAAGATTGGATGAATAGGATTCTGGAAGGTAAGATGCCATGCCTAAAGTCACCCAGGTAGTCAGTTGAGAGCCCTGTATTCAAACTCAGACCTCCCAACGGCATACATAGTCTTTTTTTCCACTATTAGAAGTTTGTTTTCAATATCTGAGTGTCAAGAATAAGTAGTTGCTGTTGGTGATACCAAAGACATAATTCAATATAGTTCTAGCCTCAGGGAGATGAGGGTACATTACTTCTCAAAATATTACTTTCTAGAGGAGTCTTTGATTGACAATGATTACATAAGAGTAACTTGTTGATTTAATCCTGAATTTTGGGATCAACTTTGAAAACTAGAGAAGCTAAGATTATGGAAAGTTTTTATAAGCTACTGGGGAAAGTGAAATGCCTTTTAAAAAGGACTTTTCTTATTTAATAAGTCTTAGGCTTTTTTTTCTTCCTTAAAGAAATTCAGGTAAGACAAAAGAACAGTTCTCATGGACTTGGAGTGTGTATGTGTATGCATGTGTGTATGTCTGTGACAGAAACTATTTTTAAAATTCATATCCTATCTGGAAAAAAAACCTTTGTATTTAGTCCTTATTATTCAGTCATATGTTAACTGACTCATAAATAGTAAAATAACTATGAAATTGCTTTACCTTAAAGTATAACACAAAGTGTCTGTAAAGTCATCAAACCACTAAATACTCACAAGAAAAATGATGAAATAAAAGATATAGTTTTAGGATATTTGATTTTTCCTATACCAAACTTAGATAATTAGAGAATTTTGAAAATTAACAAAAATTGCTTTTAATAAAAATTGTGTAGGTCAATCAGAGAAAGACAGTTACCATATGATCTCACTGATATGTGGAATTTAAGAAACAAAACAGAGGATCATAGGGGAAGAGAGGAAAAAATAAAACAAGATGAAACCAGAGAGGGAGAAAAACTATAGGAGACTCTTAATCATATGAAACAAACTGAGGGTTGCTGGAGGGGAGAGGGGTGGAGGGATGGGGTAACTGGGTGATGCACATGTGATGGAATGACCACTGGGTATTATATAAGATTGATGAATCACAGATAAAACCTGAAACCAATGATACATTATATGTTAATTAATTGAATTTAAATTTAAAAAATGTTTTTAAAAATTGTGTAAATAAGAAACAATGGGGGCGCCTGTGTGGCTCAATGGGTTAAGCTTCTGCCTTCAGCTCAGGTTATGATCTCCAGGTCCTGGGATGGAGCCCTGGTGTTGGGCTCCCTGATCAGCAGGTCATCTGCTTCTCCCTTTCCCTCTGCCCTGCCCCCTGCTCATTCTCTCTTTCTTTCAAATAAGTAAATAAAATCTTTAAAAAAAAAAAAGAAACAATGGGAGATTTTCCCCCTTATTGAGCTAAGTGAGCTGGAAACATGCTGGCCTGAAAAAAAAAAAAACTAATAAAGAAAAGAGGCTAACTCTAAGTAAATTCTAATGAATTATTGAAAGACACATAGGTTTGGTTGCATGTGAAAGTCTCTAAGGGAATTAGAGAGTCCTTGGCCTCACATATGCTAAGTTGCCTCTCATGGGTAAAAAACTTAATGTATTTACAGAGTCAGTGTGCTTTCATATTCAGTCATTAAAGCAGCAATTACTTTATGATAGGCATATACTTATGAGAAACAAAAAAATCAGATAATGATGTGGATAAACCTCTTAAATGAGTGTTTTTGATATTTTTGGCTTCTGGATCATTTATTGCCCTTTTACCAGAGTCCTCTGAAGTAGGCTCCTCATCATTGTATCCTACGGAGACAGGCTCCCAGCATTTGGCATGGTGTTGTCATACAGATGTGTGGCCATTCTGGTCACCTCTAGTTCGTGAAATTGAAAACCTGGAACTGCTTTAACTTCGTTCTTTTTCCACCTTCTCTACTTTTCAAGAATATTTTATCTCATTATCTCCCAAAGTAATATTCCATTCTAACTCACTCCTTTGAAGGTTTCAGCCATTCCATGGTATCAGCAGAATGGATTGTGGTGGATGGTTCACTGTGATATTTAAGCTTCTGTACTTCTCACTTTCATGGGTCACTTTCAAGATTCCAAACAGAATTTTGTATTTGCAGTATTCGTTTACTTTTCTTAAAGGTGCCTCCCCCTAAATGGATAAGTTTCAGGTCCCACAACACCTGGATCTGTTCATAATCATATAAATATATATTTTTTCAAATTCTTCTCTGAGTTCTGTACACTGCTAGAGTTCACTAACTTCTCGTATTTAATATGATTAAAACCAGCTGTTCTTCCTTCAAACTGCTCCCCCACCCAACTTACCTGTTTCAATGAAGGGCACTACAGAGTTCTCAGTCATCCTGAGTGAAAAAAGGAGAGTAGAGACGAAATACTCCTTCATCCTCATCCCATATTTACAGTTAATAAGCCCTATCAATCTTCATTTAGTTCAGACCCTGCCATTTCTATTAATGCCATTCCAATTTGGGTTCTTGTTACCACTTCTCACCTTCTCTGCTGCTAACACCCTCTCTATTTTAACCTTTGTTATAGCAGGAGGTCTCCTGGCTCCTGCTTGAGCCCTGCCTCTTGTCCTGCTTGAGAGTCTATTTTCACAATATCTGTCATAGTTATTTTGTGAAAACATAATGATTTCTTTAAAATATAATTATTTTCTTTAAACATAATTATTTCTTTAAGACATATTTATTCATTTAAAACATAAATAAGATTACATCACTTCTCTGCTGAAGCCTTCCAATAGCTCCCCATTTCCCTCAAAGCAAAAGATAGTCTTAAATGTGCTGTAAAACCCTAGTCAGTCTTACCAATTTCCCTCTAATATGTCACTTTCTACTCTTAAGTCACCTTATTCCAGCTGTGCTGGCTTCCTTGAAATTTCTGGTATCCTTCTGCCTGAAGTTCTCTCCCCAGATTGTTCCTCTTATTGGGACATGTTTCCAGAGATCCATATCACCTACTTACTCAAGATTTTCCTCAAACATTCCCTTCTTAATGAAGCCTACTGTGATTTATTTAAAAATTATAACTCCCCTCATTTCCCATCTCATATGCCTGATATTCTTTCTCTGTTTATTTTTTCCCAAATCATTTAACATGTCTTCACACACTATATCATTTACTTATTTATTTTTGTTTCATTTATTGTTTGCTCCCTGCTGCTGGAATGTAAGCTCAATGAGGTCAGGAATTTTGTTCTGTTTCTTTACTTCTGTATTCTGATCACCTTGAAGAGTTCCTGGCAGATAGAAGAGGGTGGGTAAATGTTTTTTGAGTATATTAATTACTTCTGGCCTGGACTTTTGCAATAATTATTTAACTAGTTCCCCACTTCATATCTCTTACTTTTCTCTTCCAGACTCTGTTCTGTGGTAAATTAGTTGTTCTTTAGCTCAACTCTATTAATATAATTTACTTAAATCCTTCAAAGTTTCAAATTTCTCATCATAAAAGGTCCAACTTCTTGGTATCCTAGTCAACACCCTCACACATGGCTCTCAAGCTTTCCAGGCTTCATTACTGTGATTCACCTACAATAACTTCTACCTGACTTTTCAGTCCCAGATATTCCTATTTCCTGGCATTTTGTTTTGCTCATTCTTCACCCCTCATTGCAGGTCCTTAACCTACCCCTGACCATGGAAATGTTATTTGTACTTGGAGTAGACCTAGTCTAAAAATCAAATACGAACCTTAACATCAGCTCAACTATCAGGGTTCTTTCACGTATGAGGGTATATATATATATATATATATATATATATATATATATATATTAGAAACACATTTTTTAAGTAACCAGTTATTTAGTAAATTTCTTCAGGTCATGTTGGCTCTTACTTTTCCTTTTTATTTTAATTTTGCAACTCTTAGGACATGAATGATGAATGATCAAATACTCCTACTCCCATCCACATGCCATCAGTTTCAGGCTCTGAGAAAAATGATGTGAAAATATTAAGACATTTATACATTAACATTTATACATGAAACATTCATTGCTAACTATACTGATACTTCTTCAAAATTTGTCAAGTACATAGAAAAATCCAGTTACATTCAAACAAGCTGTGGGACGTCCAGTCCATATATTAGTAGTCTAACAAGATGTTGCTCTAGTGCTATTGGGAAATGTAAAGTATTCACTCTGATATTCTTTAATTTATTTAAAAGTTTACATTTAACTTTCAGAGATGATGGAATACCCAACTTCTTTGTCTTTTTTTAAAAGATTTTATTAATTTATTTGAGAGAGAGAGAGCACAAGCAGGAGGAGGGGGTGGGGAAGGGGGAAAAGCAGACTCCCTGTTGAGCAAGGAGCCTGAGAACGTGGGGCTCGATCCCAGGACCCTGGGACCATGACCTTAGCGAAAGGCAGATGCTTAACTGACTAAGCCACCCAGGTGCCCCAACCTCTTTCTGTATTAATCAAAATTACTAAAATATATGCTACCAGTAAGAGTTTGTAAAAGCTATTTATCAATAATCGTGTTTTCCTTAAAGCAGGTATTTTTTTTTATTTTTTCCTTTAAATTTTTATTGTTATGTTAATCACCATACATTACATCATTAGTTTTTGATGTAGTGTTCCATGATTCATTGTTTGTGCATAACACCCAGAGCTCCACGCAGAATGTGCCTTTTTTAATACCCATCACCAGGCTAACCCATCCCCCACCTCCCTCTCCTCTAGAACCCTCAGTTTGTTTTTCAGAGTCCATCATCTCTCATGGTTCGTCTCGCCTTCCGATTTACTCCCCTTCATTCTTCCCCTCCAGCTATCTTCTTCTTTTTTTCTTAACATATTTTAAAGCAGGTATTTTAGAGAGTTATATAAAATGATTCTAAAGAAATTATTTTATTAGTAATAATTAACAAGGAATTGAAGGAATTTTTAGTTTGTTTCAGTGTTTTCATAAAACTAACAATGTTTTGGAATATTTTCTTAAGATGGTTTGGATCTCTGACAGATTTTCCCTAACTTACATAATAGTGAAGTTTTAGGTTTAAATGAGCAAAACAAACAGGAAAACCAAGACAGAAACAAAAACAAAAACAAAAAAACAAAATTCCAGCTATTGAAGTGAAAGTGCTTTTTGTGGTGAACTGATTTTTTAATCAGGTTTGCAGGAAATAGTTCAAATTGACTTTTGATTTGTTGTATAAAAATACAGACTCTGCTATTTAATAAGAAAATGAACTTGAAAAAGTAAGGTTAATCTAATGTTCTAAGCCTTAATGGTCAAATCAGAGTAATTTCATAACTGATTCCATCAATTATGCAAAAATTCCTCAACAAAAGATATGAGTGGGGGAAAAAATAAAGAAAGCAACCAGAAACCATTTAATCCCATGGCTACCTTTAAGCTTGAACTCTGAGAATATTATCAGAATAGTCTAACTCACAATCGCTTGGAGGCAGGAAAAGTGGGCTGACATTTGTTAAACTACTTAGAAGAATATTTGAAATATCATTAAGAACTGGAATAATGCCAGGCAATTGAGGGAAAGCAGACAGGGTGCAGAACTTCAAACAGAAGAGAGTAATCAGAGAGATGTGATATGTGTGATGTCAGTACTTATTTTTTTCTTTAAGTCCCAGATATTGAAAGGAAATCTATAAATAGCCAGAGAACACAGACTTAGTAATATGGCTGTATGGACTTATAAAAAATAAGGGATGCCGAACATTGTGTCTGTGTGCCGAAGGACAAAGCTAGTAGCACTGTGAAATACAATCTGTGTTTTATTGGGGCAATATTTGAAGCATTTAGTGGAGTGTCCCAGAAAAGTTAGTGTTCCAACCTGTTTCATGTTGGCTTGGATCTGAACACTGTCACATCATTTGGCATGCTGGCTGAGCCTGTGCAAAGAAAGGTGGTGATAAATGGGATTGCGTCCAGTTGTGAGGAAGTGGCTAGTAGGGGGGCTGCAGGAGCTTTGGCATGAGGTCAGGTTTTATTTTCCATCTTTATTAATCATCTCCAGGGGGGAATAAATTGCCTGCTAATGAAATTTGCAGATAGCACTAAATTTTGAGGTGTTGCCAAACACAGTTAACAAAGGAGAAATAAATATAAATGGACTTAAACATGCTATTTATCATTTATTTGGATTTAATCAAAATTGTTCCCAGGATACATTTATAAACGATTCCCACAAATTAAATTTTAGAGGAAGAAATCTCCATCACAGAGCAAGACAAATGGGCTGATGGTGGGATCGCCTTTTGCATTCTGCTAGGCCAAAAGTAAAAGGATACTCAGCAAAAATGCATTGTTCAGAATGTCCTCTTTCCATGTCCATTGAATGCCAATTTCAAAAGTGGGCATATTTCCAAGCTTTGAAGAAATCTCAGGTTTAAGAATTGAGCTAAAGCACAGGGATTAAGGATTGCATATATATTCCCTTCATCTTTTTCTAACTTGGCCACCCCAGGAAAACTTTCTCCAGAGTCCTCTTGAGGGAGAGATGTTTTTTGTTGTTGTTTTGTTTTGTTTTGTTTTTTTCCCCCTCCTGTCCCTTATCAACACAGGACCTGGAGGTAAGGTGGGGATTCACATTGCTCCTAATTGCTGTTTCAATTGACCCTCTCTATAAAACCAACAACAGCAACAACAACAAAAAAACAAAAAAACAAAAACAAAAACAAAAAAAACAACAAATAAATAGAAAAAGATACAGATACATACATACATATACACATAAAATACTAGCTCCTTTAAAGTTTATGCAACCAGAGATTTCACTTACCTATGATCTCATATTCATGCCCTCTTTCATGGAAATTGCAATACTTTACTAGATGTTTCCTCTATCGCTATATCCATTGCAATTTCAATATCCATTAATCCAACACTCTGGATAATTAGTTCCTTGATATCCAATTTCTGATGATCTCTTTGCTCATCCAGTCCTAGCCACCTATTTCCTGGTCATTCCCTATTTCTTATCATTAAGAATGGCTGTAGTCTTGCCCCCAAATCTTAATATCCTAGTTCCCCATTCTCTGATCTCTACCTCTTATCTTTATAGTTTTCCAATTCTGATAATTATTCCACTCACAACTTGACCTCTGATCACTTGGCCCCTTCCACTTTTTTTACTTTCTATTACTTTATGTTCTCCTTTTCCTTTTGTGTACCTTAAGCTTCATTTATCTATCACTATATTTACTCCCTAGCATAATTCTCAACTTGCTTATTCCTCTGTCCTTTGCTTTTCCCTTTGTAAAATCTCAACCTGGTTTAATCCAATTATATTCCACATGGACATAGAGAAGCTGAAGATGGATACTTGTTGACTGATGCCACTTTACACTTGTGACCATTAAAATGAAGGATGCCCTTGGCATTATTTAGTAATGCTATTGCATTTCACTAGCCAGTTTATAATCTACGTTCTGAGAAGGCTGTTGTATACTTTCTTCTGACTTCTCAAACTTCTTTATTTTTTAATTTCTTAATCAACTGTGCATCTAGTTTTTTTTTAATTCCACGGAGAAAAATACAATCAGAAGATAATCTAACTTCTCACCACCAAATATGCTAACCTACTTACATCTGTCCCACAAACTCTGCTTTCCTTTCTGTTAGAAGAGATGAACTGTTCCTCTCCAGTTTGAACCTTTCCCTTCTGCACTGATCTAATCCTTGTCACCCACAGTAGGACTTTGCCCCAAGGATCTCCTAATATCCTGCTTTATCAAGGGTCTGTCTCCACTTGGTCACTGCCATTATCATAAAGATTGTTTAAGTAACACCCAACATAAAAACAAAACAAGACAAAATGTTCCTTTAACTCCCAGTCCCCTGTAACTACTGCGTCATGTCTCTGTTTTCCTTCATAGCAAATCTTCAAACATTCTCTTCCTTTTCTGCATCTACTTCTTCAGTTTCCATACTTTCCCACCTGGAACCACGTCAGTTAGTCTTTCAACCTACTTCCCTGAAATCTCATTTGTCAAGGTCATTAAGAAATGCAATATTGCCAAATCCAGTGGTTAAACTCAGTTCTCATTTTACTCAATTTCTCAGTAACATTTAACATTGTTGATAAAAAAAAAAATTATTCTGGGGAAAAAAATTATTCTCCTGGCTTACAGGATGCTATCCTCTCCTATATTTTCTTTTCTTGGCCATCCAATCTCTCAGTAGGAGTCATTGCTCTTCTTCGGGTTTCTAACCCTTTTAATGCCCTTGTTTCCTAAACTTAGTTTGCAACCACTTTTCATCTACCTCTACAAACTCTCATTAAATGGTCTCACCAGGGGCGCCTGGGTGGCTCAGTCAGTTGAGCGACTGCCTTCAGCTCAGGTCATGATCTCGGGGTCTTGGGATTGAGCCCCGCATCAGGCTTCCTGCTCAGTGGGGAGTTTGCTTCTCCCTCTCCCTCTCACACTTGCTCACTCTCTCTCAAATAAATAAAATCTTGAAAACAAAATTTAAAAAAATGGTCTTACCAAGTCCTGTGGTTTTAAGTATCACCTATATACTGAAGATTCCAATATTTGATTTTTCCTCCAAACATGCCTCACTTTGAGTATTTTCAATATCAGTAAATGTACTATTATTTACACTAATTTCAGGTTCCTGATTTTGTTATTTCTTCAATCACACATCTGATGTGTGGTAGTCAAGTCCTTTCAACTGTACACTCTAAATATATTCCATTTTTTTCCTTTGTACTTTTTGTGCAAACAGGGAGGAGAGAGGAGGGACAGAGGGAGAGGGAGAGAGAATCTTAAGCAAGCTAGATCTCGGGATCCTGAGGACCCCCAGGTGGGGTTCAGTCTCAGGACCCCAAGATCATGACCTGAGCCAAATCAAGAATCAGACTCTTAACCAACTGAACTACCCAGGTGCCCTCCCTTTTCACTTTTTATTGAAACACAATCTCAGACTTGTGGAAATATTGCAAGAATAGTATACGTATCCTTTTGGATTTCACAAATGTAAATATTATATTACATTATATATATAATATGCATAATTCTTTTTTCTCTACTGATTGAAAGTAAGTTGAAGGCACATACCATTTTAACCCTAAATACTTCAGTGTGTTTTCTATAAACAAAGATAGTGTTACTCCTTTGTCCCATTACTAGTTATGTTAATATGGGTGATGTGTCTCCCGGGTTACTCCATTATAATGATACTATATGTAAATATGTTGTTACTCCAGAAACTTGCCCCTACTAGTTTAAACATCCATTGATGATTCTTACCTGCATTGACTATTATTATGATGGTTGTTGTGGTAAAGGGAATAATGTCCTTACCTCCATGATGTTCATATAGAAATCCCTGGAACCTATGAATATGTTAGGTAACATGGCAAAGATGAATCAAGGTTGCTAACCAGCTGACCTTAAATTAAGGAGAATTATCTGGATTATGTAATTGGACTGAAATTAATCAGAAGGGTTCTTAAAAGTGGATGACTGAGATAGAAGAGAGTTAGTCACAAGGAGCTAGGACTCTGAAAGGTCCTGTGAGACATGTGAAAAGTAACTGACTCACTTTTGATAGCTTTGAAGATGGAGGAAAAGGGCTATGAGAAGAGAAATGGCAGATCTGAAGTCTGGAAAAGGCAAAAAAAGAAAAACAAAAGGATTCTTTCCCAAGAGTCTTCAGAAAAACCCAACCGTCCAGACACATTGGGTTTAACTCAAAGTTACTGCTGTCAGACTTCTGACCTACAGGATTATAAGATAGTACATTTACATTGTTTTAAGCCATCAGGTTTGTGGTAATTTATTATACTAGCAAAGAAAAAATGAATGTAGTTGCCAAATGGCAAACCTATCTTTTTCCTACCTTTATTAGTTTTCTACTGTAAGAAAGAGCTTACCTGTACTGATTAATTGATTGATTTTCATCAGTGTGGACTCATGAGTTATTATTTTATTCAATAGATTATTATCCTTTATTATAATTAACTTACTTTGATGTTCAAATTGTTCCAAATTGGCCCGCAGTAATCCCTTCAAACTGTCTGTGGTGACCTTTGATAATCCCCTATCACTTTCTGAATACTTTCTTATTTATGGCACAACAAGATGTTCTAGGCTAATTTTATACTTTCTAGGCCCCAATCTTGGAATTAGCCATTTCTTAAAGGCACCCTGGTTCCTTCATTTTTTTTTAGAGAGAGAGAGGAGGGGCAGAGGGAGAGAGAGAATCTTAAGTAGGCTCCACGCTCAGCATGGAGCCCCACACAGGGCTCCATGACACTGAGATCATGACCTGAGCTGAAATCAAGAGTGGGTTGCTTAACTGACTGAGCCACCCATGTGCCCCAAGTCACCTTGGTTCCTTTTAATTGAGAATTGTATTTAGAAAGCAAGATCTCGGCACTAGGTGTCCTCATTGCTAGTAGGGTGTCTATTCCTTTGCCATCTCAGCAGACAGAGTTAGGGAGTCTATCTATCTATTATCTATCATCTATCTGTCTATCATCTATCTATCCATCCATCCACCCACCATCATCTATCATCTGCCTGCTATTAAAATCACACATTCACATGAGTTTACACTGATAATTTCAATTAATATTCAAAACCACAGGGTTTCTTCTATCCTTTTGCCTTTCTATATTTGTGATTTACTTCTCTGTCGGTGAGAAACCTGGTTTATATTCCCACAATATATGTATTTATTTTCTCAGTCCTCTAAAGCAGAGAGAGTAGTTTAGAAATTGCTAAGCCATGACTTTGTGAAGATGAAGTCTGTTAACAATGTTACTTTCAGTACTTTGTGTCTTGAGTCTGGACATTATAGTTCAGATAATGTCCTCAAAAGTTACTTTGATTAATTCTTCCCTCCATGCAGGTAAGCGTGGTTCTATAATCCATAGTATTTGCTCCCTTTTGTATTCTACTTTAGAATTTTACCTTATCATTGTTTATTTTCATTTTTTGTTTTGGCATGTGAAGTATTAACATGATTCCAAAAGTCATATATACAAAATGACATATTTGGATAAGTCATTTTTACCCCCATTCTCCTATCCTTTCTTCAGTTTTTGCCAACTCCCTATAGGTAATAATCAATCTCTTTATGCTCTGGCTCCTCTCTCCTACATTTCCTTATGTATTAATGAACAAATATATGTACAATTTTTAATTCTTTTTTAACTGAGATGTAATTCACACATTGCAATGGATTTTAGTATATTTACAGAATTTTGCAAATGTTACCACCATTTAATTTTAGAACATTTCTTTCTCCCTTGAAAGAAATCATGTACCAGTTAGCAGTAACTCCCCAACCCCTCTTCCCAGTCTTAGACCACCACAGTATCACACTATCTTAATTACTGTAGCTTTGTAGTAAGTTTTGACACTGGGATGTGTGAGTCCTCCAACTTTTCTTTCTTTTCTAAGGTTAAAGGGCCTATTCTGGGTCCCTTGCATTGCCATATGAATTTTAAAATCAGGCAGTTAATTTCTGTAAAAACAAATCAGACTGTTAATTGATAATGTATAGAAATTGATTTTTGTATATTGATCTTTTATCCTTCCTGAACATGTTTATTAGTTTGAATAGTGTTTAATTATATGGTGGATTCCTTAGGATTTTCTAAATATAAGATCATGTCATATGCAAACAGGAAGGTTCTTACTTCCTCCTTTTTATTAAGGAGGTCTTTTATTTTTATTTCTTGCCAAATTGCCCTGACTGGAAGCACAAGTTCAATGTTGAATAGGAGTGACAAAAGCAGAAATTTTTGTCTTCTTTTTGATCTTTTGGAAAAGCATTCAGACTTTCACCATTAAGTATGATGTTAGCAGTGGGTTTTTATAAATGCTCTTCCCTTCTATTTATAGTTTTTTGAAGTGTTTTTATCATGAAAGGATTTGCGTTTTATCAAATGCTTCTACAAATTTTGAGATTATTGTGTTTCTTCCCTTTGTCTATTGATGTGATTTATTGAATTAATCAATTTTGGGATGTTAAACCAACTTGGCATTTCAGGCATAAGTCTTGCTTGCTCATGGTATACTGCTTTTCACTGCATCCCATAAGTTGTGGTATATTGAGTTCTTGTCATTTATCTCAAAGTATCTTTTAATTTCCATCAAATTTTCTATGTAACTGGATTAGGTTTGCTGGCCTCATAAAGTGAGTTGAGAAGTGTTTCCTGCTCTTTTTGTATATCTTAAAGAGTTTTTGGAGAATTGATTCTTTGAATGATTTGTAGAATTCACCAGCAAAGCCATGTTGGCCTGAGCTTAGCTTTGTGGGAAATTTTAAATTATTAATTCAATATGTTAATCATTATACATCTATTTAGATTTTCTGTTTCTTCTTGAATCAGTTTCAGTAATTCATGGGGTTTAAGTTTCTATTTAAAGTCCAGTCAGTTGACATACAGTATAATATTAGTTTCAGGTGCACAATATAGTGATTCAACACTTCCACACAACACCTGGTACTCATCACAGTAGGTACACTCCTTAATCCCCATCAATTATTTAACCCATCCCCCACCCACCTACCCTCTGGTAACTATCAGTTTGTTCTCTATAGTTAAGAGTCTGTTTCTTGGTTTGCCTCTCTCTCTTTATTCCCCCCTTTGCTCATTTGTTTTGTTTCTTAAATTCCACATATGAGTGAAATCATATGGTATTTGTCTTTCTCTGATTTATTTCACTTAGCATAATACTCTCTAGCTCCATCCATGCTATTGCAAATGGCAGGATTTCATTCTTTTTTATGGCTGAATAAGATTCCATTCACTTTATATATATACCACTTCCTTATCCATTCATCAGTTACTGAACACTTGGGCTGTCTCCATAATTTGGCTATTGTAGATAATGCTACTATAAACGTCACCATGCATGTAACCCTTCGAATTAGTATTTTTGTATTCTTTGGGTAAATACCTAGTAGTGCAATTGCTGGATTGTAGGGTAGTTCTATTTTTAACTTTCTGAGGCTCCTCCATACTGTTTTCCAGAATGGCTGTACCAGTTTGCAATCTACACATTAAATGCAATCCCTATAAAAATACCCACAGCGTTTTTCACAAAGCTAGAACAAACAGTCCTAAAATTTATATAGAACCACAAAAGACCCCAAATAGCCAAAGAAATCCTGAAAAAGAAAAGCAAAACTGGAGGCATCACAATTCTGTTGCATTCTGTTACATTACAAAGTTGTAGTGGTCAAACAGTATGGTACTGGCACAAAAATAGACACACAGATCAACAGAACAGAATAGAAAACCCAGAAATGAACCCACAACTGCATGGTTAGTTTATCTTCAAGAGAGCAGGAAAGAATATCCAATGGGAAAAAGACAGTTTCTTCAAAAATGATGTTGGGAAAACTGGACAGCAACATGCAAAAGGATGAAACTGAACCACTTTCTTATATCAAACACAAAAATAAATTCAAAGTGGATAAAGACTTAAACATGATACCTGAAACCATACAAATCCTGGAGGAGAACACAGGCAGTAACCTCTTTGACATCAGCCATAGCAACTTTTTCTAGATGTCTCCTGAGGCAAGGAAAACAAAAGCAAAAATAAACTATCGAGAGTTCATCAAAATAGAAAGCTTCTGCATAGCAAAGTAAAGAAGCAATAAAACTAAAAGGCAGCCTACAGAATGGGAGAAGATATTTGCAAATGACATACCTGATAAAGGGGTTAGTATCCAAAATGTATAAAGAACTTATAAAACTCAACACCCAAAAAACAAACTATCCAATTTAAAAAATGGGCAGGAGACATGAACAGACATTTCTTCAGACATACAGATGGCCAACAGACACATGAAAAGATGCTCAACATCACTCATCAGGGATGTGCAAATCAAAACTACAATGAGGTATGATGTCATACCTGTCAGAATGGCTAAAATTAGTAACCCTAGAAACAACAGGTGTTAACAAGGATGTGAAGAAAGGCACCCTTATGTACTGTTAGTGGTTTGTGTTGTTTTTTTTTTAAGAAATTTGTTAATTTCTTCCAGGTTATCTAGCTTGTTGCCATACATTTCATGATATGCCCTGTAAATATTTTTTGTTTATCTGCAGAGTTCAGTAGTGATGTCCCCTCTTCTATTTCTGACTTTAATAATTTGAGTCTTTATTTTTTCTTGATTAGTCTGGCTAGTTTGTCAATGTCATTAATCTTCTTAAAGAAACATTTGTTTTATTGATTTTCTCTATTGTTTTTCTTTTCTTTATTGAGTTTTCTTTCACTGAAGGATTTATTGTATCTTTTCTTCCTGTGTTAGGTTTACTTTTCTCTTTTTTTGTTTGTTTGTTTCTTAAGGTAGAAGATTGATTATTGATTTAAGATATTTCTTCCTTTTTAAATATAAGTAGCAGTTATAAATTTCCCTCTAAGCATTTTTTTTACCATAAGTTTTGGTATGGTGAATTTTTGTGCACATTTATCTCAAAGTATTTTCTAATTTCCATTGTGATTTTTTTCTTTGATAGTTATTATACAGTGTGTTGCTTAATTTCCTATATACTTATTAATTTCTCAAATTTTTTTCTGTTATTTACTTTTAATTTGATTCTACTGTTGTCAGATAACTTTCTTTATATAATTTCAAGCCTCTTAAATGAACTGAAGCTTGTTTTATGGCCTAGAACATGATCTATCTTGGACAATGTCCCTTGTGCCCTTGAGAAGACTATGAATTCTACTGATTTGTGGGAGTATCCTGCAGATGTCTGTTAAGTCTATTTGGTTTACACTGTTACCAAGTCCTCAAACAGCATTGTTGATGTTTGGCCTAGCTGTTTTCATCCACTATTGGGACTGTGATATTAAAACCTCTAATACTATTGTGACTTGTCATTTCTCTTCTCATTTCTCTCAGTTTTTGCTTCATATGCATTTGGTGCCTTGTTATTCGGTACATATACATTTAAAGTTATTATAAAATTACTTATGGATTCACCTTTTATCATAATAAACTATCCATTTTTATTTCTACTAATATCTTTCTTTTGTTGTGAAGTCTATTTTTTCTGATATGAGTATAGCCACTCAGATCTCTTATGGTTGTTGTTTGCTTAGAGTACCTTTTTCCATCTTTTCCATTCAGTCTTTTGTATTTTTGAATGTGCAGTTTGTCTCCTATCGAGAAAAGTTTTGTTTTGTTTGTTTGTTAAATAGAATTTATTTCTATTTAAAAATGTTTAAGAGACTTTTAAAAAGACCCAAAGTACCATATATGTCCAGGTTTAAAAAAAGATTATACTGAGGCAGTGTCTCTTGGATTCTCCAATGATAAAGGCTCAATTTGACCCTGGTTAATTATACACCCCAATAATTTTTCTAATAGGGTTGTGGTGATTGGCTCTTCTGAGAGATCACAGAGTTGGCTATTATTGTTTGTTTATTTGTTTTTATACACTGACAATCTCATCCTTTTGATTTGATTATTTAGTTCATTTGCAGTTAGTAATATTATTGATACAGTTGGCTTTACATCTACCATTTTATCCTTTCTGAATTGATAGAGAGATACACATGTGTATTTTTGTATTTAAACTTCTTCTTCATAAAGTTAACATATTCTGGTTACATTCTTTTTCAATTAACAACATGTATTCTGTATATTTTAAATGTGACTGCTTTTCATGACTTTCTTCACTATGTCACTGATCCATATACCACTATCATGTCTTAATGTATGTTGCTCTCAATACAATATTGTCTTAATTGGTCTACCAAGCAGCCAAAGTGATATATTTTAAATTTAATCTTTCTATCATGTTAAGAAGAAGATAAAATTCCTTTCCCATAATTTTTCTAGTCCCTCATGACTGTGTAGGTCTGACTTGTATCACTCTAACATAATCCATGTCACTTAACCTAGCTGGGTTGTTGTTGTTGGTTATACCTTGAATAGAATAAACACAGTATCCTTATAAATTCTTTACCCAATACCTGGAATATTCTTACCCTAGGTCTTCTCATGGATTACCCCTAACTTCATTTGGGTCCAACCTCCTCAAAGAACTCTTCCCTGATCCCACCATACTCCTATAACCAGATCAATATTAGTGGCTTTAAAATTTTTTCTTAATAGCACTTATCAAAATTTTACACAATTTTATTGTCATTACCTCCCATCTGAAGTAAAGTCCTGTAGGAGGAGCAAGATGGCAGAGGAGTAGGAGACCTAAATTTCATTGGGTCCCAGGAATTCAGCTAGATAGGGATCAAACCATTCTGAACACCTACGAACTCAACAAGAGATTGAAGAAAAGAATAGCAGCAACTCTCTGAACAGAAAAGTGACCACTTTCTGGAAGGAGGGACCCAACAAGCGGCAGATCTGGGGAGACTCCCCTTTGTCCTCCGAGAGGAGCAGCACAGGAGCTCACCACAGGAATTGGCTGGGTTTGGAGACTCCAAATGGGGTCTTGTGCCAGAGATAGAAACTCTCGATCACAGGTTGGGTGAGCAGGGAGTGTGGCTGGAGACCAGGGAGATGGGAGTGATTGACTGCTTTTCTCTGGGGGCTCACTGAAGAGTGGGGCCCCAAGGTCTCGGCTCCTCCAGGGCAGAGATTGGAGGCCGCCATTTTCACTCTCGTCCTCCAAAGCTGTATGGAAAGCTTGCAGGGAACAAAAGCTCCTGAGAGCAAACCCAAGCAGATTACTTAGCCTGGCCCCAGCAAGGGAGGGGCAATTCTGCCTCCAGCAAAGACATTTGAGAACCACTGCAACAGGCCCCTCCCCTAGAAGATCAGTAAGAACACCTACCCAAGACAAAGTTTGCCCAACAATGAGAATGGCATAACTACAGCACTAGGGGAATACAGCAAATAGAATTCATGGATTTTTCCCCTCTGATTCCTTAGTCTTTCAAAGTTAAATTTTTTTAATTTTCTTTTTTTTTTGAATTTTTCTTTTTCCCTTATTCAACCAACATCTTATCAATCCCTTTTTTAAAAATCCTTTTTATTTTTCATTTTTAGAGTCATATTCTATCCCTTCATAGTGGCTAACCTTATTTTTGGTATATATATAAGTTGTTCTCGCTATACAGTTTCTTCTAACAGACCAAAATGTACCCTAAATCTCTAGTGTATGGCTGTGTTCTAGTCTCCTGCCCAATCACATTCTCTCTCTTTTTTTTTTAATTTCTCTTCTTTCTTTTTTCAACCAACTTCTTATCTTATCAATTCCTTTAATAAATCTTTTATAATTTTCATCTTTACAGTCATATTCTATCCCTACATCGTATTTACTCTTATTTTTATACATATATAAGCTTTTCTTTCTTTAAAATATTGGGAGGCAGTTTCTTCTAACAGATCAAAATACACCCAAAATCTAGTGTGTGGCACTGATCTATTCACCAGCCTGATCATATTTGATCATATACTTTTTTAAAAATCTTTTTCTTTTTTTTTCTTTTTTCTTTCTTTCCCTTTCTTTTCCCCCTGTTTCAGGTCTCTTCTGATTTGTTTAGTGTGTATTGTTCTGGGGTCGTTGTTACCCTGTTAGCATTTTGTTCTCTCATTCATCTATTCTCCTCTGGACAAAATGACAAGACGGAAAAAATCACCTCAAGAAAATGAACAAGAGGCAGTACCAACTGCCAGGGAACTAATCACAACAGACATTAATAAATGTCCAAACTACAGTTCAGAATGACGATCTTAAAGATAGTAGCTGGGCTTGAAAAAAGCATGGAAGATATTAGAGAAACCCTTTCCAGAGAAATAAAAGAACTACCAAGACGAAATCAAAAAGACTATTAATGAGGTGCAATAAAAAATGGAGGCTCTAACTGCTAGGATAAATGAAGCAGAAGAGAGAATTAGTGCTATAGAAGACCAAATGATGGAAAATAAAGAAGCTGAGAAAAAGAGAGATAAACAACTACTGGATCACTAGGGGAGAATTCGAGAGAAAAGTGATACCATAAGATGACACAATATTAGAATAATTGGGATCCCAGAAGAAGAAGAAAGAGAGACAGGGGCAGAAGGTATATAGGAGCAAATTATAGCAGAGAACTTCCCTAATTTGGGGTAGGAAACAGGCATCAAGATCCAGGAGGCACAGAGAACCCCCCTCAAAATCAATAAAAAATAGGTGAACACACTGACATCTAACAATAAAATTTACGAATCTCAGAGACAAAGAGAATATCCTGAAAGGAGCTCGGGACAAAAGTCTATAACCTACAATGGTAGAAAAATTAGATTGGCAACAGACCTATCCACAGAGACCAGAGGGCCAGAAAGGACTGGCATGATATATTCACAACACTAAATGAGAAAAATATGCAGCCAAGAATACTATATCCAGCTAAGCTGTCATTGAAAATAGAAGGAGCAATAAAAAGCCTCCAGGACAAACAAAACCTAATGCAATTTGCAAACACGAATCCAACCATATAAGAAATATTGAAAGGGGTCCTCTAAGCAAAGAGAGAGCCTAAAAGTAACATAGACCAGAAAGGAACACAGACAGTATACAGTAACAGTCACCTTACAGGCAATACAAGGGCACTAAATGCATAGCTTTCAATAGTTACCCTGAATGTAAATGTGCTAAATGCCCCAATCAAAAGACACAGGTTATCAGATTGGATAAAAAAAACAAGACCCATTGATATGCTGCCTGCAAGAGATTCATTTTAGACCCAAAGACACCTCCATATTGAAAGTGAGGGGGTGGAAAACCATTTACCATGCTAATGGACACCAAAAGAAAGCTGGGGTGGCAATCCTTATATCAGACAAATTAGATTTTAAAACAAAGACTGTAATAAGAGATGAGGAAGGACACTATATCCTACTTAAAGGGTCTATCCAACAAGAAGATCTAACAATTGTAAATATCTATGTCCCGAACATGGGAGCAGCCAATTATATAAGCCGGTTAATAACAAAAGCTAAGAAACACATCAACAACAATACAATAATAGTGGGGCACTTTAACACCCCCAGCACTGAAATGGACAGAAAAAGATCAATGAGGAAATAAAGACTTTAAACAACACACTGGACCAAATGGACCTCACAGATATATTCAGAACATTCAACCCCAAAGCAACAGAAGATACATTCTTCTCTCATGCCCATGGAACATTCTCCAGAATAGATCACATTCTAGGTCACAAATCAGGTCTCAACAAGTACCAAATACTGGGAGCATTCCCTGCATATTTTCGGACCACAATGCTTTGAAACTAGGACTCAATCACAGGAGGAAAGTCAGTAAGAACTCAAATACATGGAGACTAAAAAGCGTCCTACTAAAGAATGAATGGATCAACCAGGAAATTAAAGAAGAATTCAAAAAATTCATGGAAACAAATGAAAATGAAAACGCAACTGTTAAAAATCTTTGTGATGCAGCAAAAGCAGTCCTAAGAGGAAAGTATATAGCAATACAAGCTGTTCTCAAGAAACAGGAAAGGTCTCAAATACACAACCTAACCCTACACCTAAAGGAGCTGGAGAAAGAACAGCAACTAAAAGCCTAAACCCAGCAGGAGAATAGAAATAATAAAGATCAGAGCAGAAATCAATGAAATAGAAACCAAAAGAATAGTAGAGCAGATCAACGAAACTAGGAGCTTGTTCTTTGAAAGAATTAATAAAATTGATAAACCCCTGGCCAGACTTATCAAAAAGAAAAGAGAAATGACCCACATAGAGAAAATCATGAATGAAAGAGGAGAGATCACAACCAACAACAAAGAAACACAAAAAATTACAAGAACATATTATGAGCAACTATATGCCAGCAAATTAGATAATCTGGAAGAAATGGATGCATTTCTAGAGATGTATCAACTACCAAAACTAAACCAGGAAAAAATAGAAAACCTGAACAGACCTATAACCACTAAGGAAATTGAAGCAGTCATCAAAAATCTTCCAACAAATAAGAGCCCAGGGCCAGATGCCTTCCCAGGAGAATTCTACCAAACATTTAAAGAAGAATTAATACCTACTCTTCTGAAACTGTTCCAAAAAATAGAAATAGAAGGAAAACTTCCAAACTCATTTTATCAGGCCACCATTACCTTGATCCCAAAATCGGACAAAGACCCCATCAAAAAGGAGAATTACAGGCCGATATTCTTGATGAACATGGATGGAAAAATTCTCACCAAAATACTAGCTAATAGTATCCAACAGTACATTAAAAGGATTATTCACCAAGACCAAGTGGGATTTATTCCTGGGCTGCAAGTTTGGTTCAACACCTGCAAATCAATCAATGTGATACATTAATAAAAGAAAGAACAAGAACCATATGATCTTCTCAATAGATGAAGAAAAAGCATTTGACAAAGTGTAGTATCCTTTCTTGATCAAAACTCTTCAGAGTACAGGGATAGAGGGTATGTACCTCAAGATCATAAAAGCCATCTATGAAAAACCCACAGCAAATATCATTCTCAATGGGGAAAAACTGAGAGCTTCTCCCCTAAGGTCAGGGACTTGGCAGGGATGTCCACTACCACCACTGCTATTCAACATAGTATTAGAAGTTCTAGCCACAGCAATCAGACAACATAAAGAAATCAAAGGCATCCAAACTGGCAAAGAAGATGTCAAACTCTCACTGTTTACAGATGATATGACACTTTATGTGGAAACTCCAAAAGACTCAACCCCAACACTGCTAGAACTCATACAGGAATTCAGTGAAGTGGCAGGATATAAAATCAATGCACAGAAATCAGTGGCATTCCTATACACCACCACTAAGACTGAAGAAAGAGAAATTAAGGAGTCGATCCCATTTACAATTGCACCCAAAACCATAAGATACCTAGGAATAAATCTAACCAAGGAGGCAAAGGATTTGTACTCAGGAAACTATAGAATACTTATGAAAGAAATTGAGGAAGACACAAAGAAATGGAAAAACGTTCCATGCTCATTGATTGGAAGAACAAATATTGTGAAGATGTCAATGCTACCTAGAGCAATCTACACATTTAATGCAATCCCTATCAAAATGCCATCCACTTTTTTCAAAGAAATGGAACAAATAATCCTAAAATTTATATGGAACTAGAAAAGACCCTGAATAGCCAGAGGAATGTTGAAAAGAAAAGCAAGGTCGGTGGCATCACAATTCCGGACTTCAAGCTCATTACAAAGCTGTCATCATCAAAACAGTTTGGTACTGGCACAAAAACAGACACATAGATCAGTGAAACAGAATAGAGAGCCCAGAAATGGACCCTTAACTCTATGGTCAACTCATCTTTGACAAAGCAGGAAAGAATGTCCAATGGAAAAAAGACAGTCTCTTCAACAAATGGTGGTGGGAAAAATGGACAGTGACATGCAGAAGAATGAAACTGGACCATTTCCTTTCACCACGTACAGAAATAGACTCCAAATGGTTGAAAGACCTAAATGTGAGACAGGAGTCCATCAAAATCCTAAAGGAGAACACAGACAGCAACCTCTTCGACCTCCGCCACAGCAACTTCTTCCTAGAAACATTGCCAAAGTCAAGGGAAGCAAGCTATTGGGACCTCATCAAGATAAAAATCTTTTGCACAGCAAAAGAAACAGTCAACAAAACCCAAAGACAACCGACAGAATGGGAGAAGATATTTGCAAATGACATATCAGATAAAGGGCTAGTATCCAAAATCTATAAAGAACTTCTTAAACTCAACCCTCAAAGAACAAATGATCCAATCAAGAAATGGGCAGAAGGCATGAACAGACATTTTTCCAAAGAAGACATCCAAATGGCCAACAGACACATGAAAAAGTGTTCAATATCATTCAGCATCAGGGAAATCCAAATCAAAACCTCAATGAGATACCACCTCACACCAGTCAGAACGGCTAAAATTAACAAGTCAGGAAATGACAGATGTTGGCAGGGATGTGGAGAAAGGGAAACCCTCCTGCACTGTTGGTGGAATGCAAGCTAGTGCAGTCACTCTGGAAAACAGTATGAAGGTTCTTCAAAATGTTGAAAATAGAGCTACCATAGGATCCAGCAATTGCACTACGGGGTATTTACCCCAAAGATACAAATGTAGGGATCTGAAGGGGTACATGCACCCCGATGTTTATAGCAGCAATGTCCACAATAGCCAAACTGTGGAATGAGCCAAGATGTCCATCGACAAATGAAGAAGAGGTGGTATATATATACAATGGAGTATTATGCAGCCATCAAAAGGAATGAAATCTTGCCATTTGCACTGACCTGGATGGAACTGGAGAGTGTTATGCTGAGCAAAATATGTCAATCAGAGAAAGACATGTATCATATGATCTCACTGATATGAGGAATTCTTAATCTCAGGAAACAAACTGAGGGTTGCTGGAGTGGTGGGGATTGGCACGATGGGGCAGCTGGTGATAGACACTGGGAAGGGTATGTGCTATGGTGAGCACTGTGAATTGTGTAAGACTGTTGAATCACAGATCTGTACCTCTGAAACAAATAATACATTATATGTTAAAAAAAAAAAAGAGGAAGAAGATAGCAGGAGCAGAAGAATGAAGGGGGAGAAATCAGAGGGGGATATGAACCATGAGATACTATGGATTCTGAAAAACAAACTGAGGGTTCTGGGGGGGATGGGTTAGCCTGGTGATGGGTATTAAATAGGGCACGTTCTGCATGGAGAACTTGGTGTTATACGCAAATAATGAATCATGGAACACTACATCAAAAACTAATGATGTAATCTATGGTGATTATCATAACAATAAAAAAACTAAAAAAAATCTAATGATGTACTGTATGATGACTAACATAACCTAATAAAAAAATTTTTTTAAAGGAAAAAAAAAACGGAAAGTAAAGTCCTGTAGAAGAGGGCTTTCTTTTATTTGCTGCTGTATATCCTGAGTCTAAAAGGTGCCTGGCATAAAGAATAGGTAATCAATATGCTTTTTTTTGATGAACATGTGAATAAATTACATATATATATATATACCTATGAAAATTAAACTGGCTTCACCAGGTTTGTCCATATAGAAAATCAAGAGTGTACTATATCTATATATATGCACTTCTTATGTTCCCAGGAGCTAAAGGGAATCACAATAAGCTGAATAAGCAATTAATTTTTTATCTAAAAAAATTCAATATTCCTAATTACTAATTAAATGTCAATTTTATTTTAATTATGGACAAATAAAACAATTTAATTTGATACTAGACGTAGTTCTCAGTCTCTTTACTTTCTTCACTTGTATTACCATCTTAATATTTTTATTTTTAAATATTTTTAAAATATTAAATAAATTAAATAAATGTTAAAAATATTAAATATATTAAAATAAAAATATTTATTTTATTTTATTTTAACCATTATTATTAATAAAAATAAAAATATTTTTATTTTTAACCCTCCCTGTTAAAATAAGGAAAGGAATGGGTGCCTGGGTGGCTCAGTTGTTAAGTGACTGCCTTCGGCTCAGGTCATGATCCTGGAGTCCCGGGATTGAGTTCCACATTGGGGGTCCCTGCTCAGCAGGGAGTCTGCTTCTCCCTCTGACCCTCCCCCCTCTCATGTTCTCTCTCTCTCTCTTTCTCTCTCTCAAATAAATAAATAAAATCTTAAAAAAAATAAGGAAAGGAATGACTTGATGAGATATGTTGTTTTTGCTTTGGCTGGCAAGGTATATATATAATACACATGATCAAAAGAATTCAGAACTTCTTGTGACATATGTGATTTTTTTGGCAAGGTGCTATAGAAGAGGATCTTAGAAAGGTGTAGATAACCTATTTTTTTATTATACTTTTTTCCTAGAACTATCTCTTTGGAAAATATAAAGAAGCTTTCTCTCATAGGAAGAGCATTTTTATATATTTCTAGCATAGGTATATAATTGTTCTGCATTAAATTTTTACCCCATCCCTGTGGTAGACAAAGATGCACAGGTCATAAGGTGATTAATTGTTGACTTGAAATGTTGATTGGGAGAAATCATTTTACCTTTGAAAATTAATTACAAATTTGTTCTGATTAATTCATGAGATATTTTCTTTTATAATTTTCAGGAGTCTCTCAACAAGGAATTGTGTTTCAAAGATGAAGCTACATGACTGGTATTATAAAGGCTGAAATTATTGGCAAAAAAAGGGAATGCCCCACTACAATGAAACAACTATATTCAAATATGTGTCCTATGTTACTTTATCTTTATACCTGCAGTCTAAAGCTTGCTAATTGTTGGTTTTCTACTTTGGAAACCAAGATGGCTGGGGAATTTTTTTCTGGCCAGGAACAGTCTATATTGAAGCTTTTTTCAGAAGGCTCACAAGAAATTAAAAAAGAGGAGGAAGTTATAAACTTACCAATAAATTAGAATGGGAAAGATGGAGAATGAGGAGGAAACAGTATGGTAAAATTGACCACATGCATGCTCTTATACTGGGAAATATAACTATAATATAAATTAATGTAAATGTAACTTCTTTCTTTTTATATAACTTTTTTATATATTTATAAGTATAAATTTCTTTAATTTATTTTCCTTTTTAAAGGATTTTTTTTTCCTTTTCTGAATTAGGACAAGTATTTTGCCTAAGGAAAAAATATGAAATAAAGTTGTTCTTTACTCATATACTTTAACTTTCTTTACTTTCTCATCCCCTTTTAGGCCTCTCTGTCTTGAGTGGCTTCTTACTCTCTTTGCCACTTCATTAATCAAAACTTGCTCTCAGGAAAGGAGTTGACAAATACATTCACACTAAGGGAAGAATAATAAATAGTATCCTAACAATTGTTACCCATTTCCAGACATTATCATCAATCTTGATAATTTTTATTGTTCATGCTGGCTGTGTCATCAAAATCCTTTTCAATTGAATGCACCAGGCAAAATGTATCAATTGTTCATAGTGTTAAGGAGAAAACCTATTTCCTAATCCTGCACTAAAATACAATTAAATTCTAAAACTAGATGATATCTTTTTCTTGAGGTAGTTTGAATTTTTATTGAGGAAAAAAGGCTTCATCTCTTATAGATGATTATCATGTGATAATGAGGGGATGGAGACATATTTACAAGATAAGGAGCTCACCATTCTTTCTGAACATTGAACAATGGACACTCCTCTTGTTAATACATTCATTAAATATATATAATACTGTCCCATGAATTTCTCATGTCTTTCTCTGGTTAGTTTATATATGTAAGTCTTGCTTTCTTCTCTAGTTGGAAGCTCCTTGATGATAGGAGCCATTGTTGCTGATCTCTTTATTCTTCTTGGTCCCAAGTCCTAGGATGAGTTTAATAAATGAATTTTATCTTTGACAGGATCGCATATTAACCAAGTCCATGAAAGATAGACCTAAGTTTGAATAGCTATTCAACACTTTATTGTAGGTATGGTCAGAAGGAAAAAAGCCAGCAAATTTAGTTTATACTTTCTGCTTGCAAGTGATATAAATCTAATTGAGCTAATTTAAGCAGGAAAAAAAGTTGTTCTCATAACTACTTAAAAAAAACTTCATGTGGCTTTCTGGATCTAGGCATGGCTGTTTTATAGGTTCAGGAAAGTTATAGTTCTCTCCCTTTGTCTTCTCTCCATCTTGATCTATTGTTTTCTTTCTTTTGTGGACTCTTGTCCCTATTGTAGTATGGCAACAAAGATGAATTATGAGATGCTGTATTAGTAGAAAATCTAAAGGGATATGGGATTTTCTTAGTGTAAATTCATACCTTTTGGATTACAACTGGCTGGATGTCTCTGAAGTCTACTGCATTAGGAATGATTATTACTCTCACCAACAGGTGTTAAAGATAAAAGAGGGACAACATTATATGTGACTATTGGGATATAGAATGCTCTCCTTGATGTGACTATGAATTTACCTATAATTTGTCAGGTGGAAGTAGCTCATCATGTGAGAAACACAAGCATTAATGACCTGGATTTAGTAGGTTTGAGTCAGACAACACCATTATGCCAACACCATTTGGGGTCCTCAGAAACTGGTGAAACTATTCTTATTTATTTCAAAAAATAGAGAAGAGTTACAAAACATGATTTCCTAGGAATATAATATAAATAAGACAGACATGGACACTGCTCTTGCAGAGCTTAAATTATGGAGGTTGATTTAGACAAGTAAGAAGGTATTTCTAATAGTGTGGTAAGTGCTGTGATGAGACAAAAAAGGTATTCAGGGTGCACATGGGAAGGAATGCTAATCTAAATATCCATTGTGCTACTCAGGATATGCACTAGAAAGATATGGAAACAGTGGATGAATCAGTAAGTCATTTTTCAAGAGAAATATTTTTAAAAGCATCCTTAATTACTTATATATTTGATATCACTTCTATTAAATAGCTGATTGTCAGAATCCTTGAAGCAATTGCCCTGTTTTCTAAGGATATTTCCCTCCATCAACTGCCACCATCATATATGTAACTCATTGATATAATAAAAAGGACATATTTCCTGCTCCATTTTTGGTTCTCATTGGGTTCAACTCAAGGATTCTGAACGCAAAGCAGGAAAGCAGCTCTTAAAACAGTGAAAGGCAAGCTATACCAAACCTAGCCCTGTATAGCACAAAAAGTCCTTGAATAAACTTGTCAGGTTAGGCCTTGGTTGTAAAAGAAGGGAAGTCAAACAGATATGTAAAGACAGCCCCTTTGCAGCTAGATAGACCTGGTGACAAGTCCTAGTTATGCCCTGAGACTCAGTTTCTTTATCTGAAGAAAGGTAATAACATTCCTCTTGCAGGATTTAGACAACAAGGGCCAAGAACCTGGTACATAGTGAATGCTCAATAAATAGTGGTTTACTCCTTTGTTGTTAATAAGTAGTGATAGTTTCTGAGGCATAGGACTAATTATCAGTATCTTATATTTGTATAGCATTTGGCAGTTAATAAATAAGTAATCATTTATTGACTTTCTAATATAGGTCAGGCTTTGTAGTTACTTTGTTCACATTTATTTTCTTACATACTCTTCAAATATCCACCGGGAGATAAATACTAATCTCTTGATTTAATAATAAAGAATAAATGAAATTCCACTTGAGGAAGAATAGAGAATCTGTGTGGTCCCATGAAGTTAAGCAGAACTGTGTTTGAAATATAGCTCTAGAACTCAATACCCTCATAACCTCCTGAAGCACTTAACACAGAACTAGGAACAAATGAAGTCAGCATATTTTTTATTATTCTTATTCTAAATATTATAAGTCAACTAATCTTATTGGGCTTCTGTGGAATACTTGAGTATTACATAAGGGACATGAAGATATTTAACCGAAATACATAGACTATAATTGAGGCTTAATAATTATTAATTATCTTTTCCTTACTTCATAATCCAAGGAGACCCTAGTCCAGGATTATTGGACAAAAAATAAAGTGGAATTTGGATAATGAGTATAATCTAGAGAGTTCAGTCTCTAAAGTTAATTGGTGAAGAAAGCTTTCGCAAATATTTAGCCTGTATTTAGTAAGCAATTGATTAGCCTTCTGCTTTATTTCTTATGTCTTAAAGTAGCTTAGCATAAAACATCTGGCCTAATAAGCAGGGCTGTGGAAAAAATCCAAAGAACTAATTTTATTTCATTAGCGCTCCTCATGGTTTTCAAGAAGGTTCAGGGAAGACAATGTGTAAAGAATGTTGTACTGGGATTGTTTCACAGTTGAAATGGAGACTCTGAAGTTTTTATTGTTATATTTCAACTCAAACACCCCTCAAAAGCATCAAAAAGCCAGAATGTTCTGCAGTGAGCTGATAGCTAGCACTCTAACACACATGTTCACATGCATACATATACATGGTGTTAGGTCTCAGTTGCTGGCAGTGTCTCATTATTCTCTGAGATAGTGTCATAGAATTCATATGTAGAACCTAATGTTCTCCTGTGCACCACACATATAAAAGTATTAATGAATTCTGCCATGTAAAGAAGCTTGTTCTCCAGGGAACAAATAACCTAATAATAATATTTATTATAATATTAATAATATAATATGTAATATAATATAATAATAATAGCTGTAGTTTATTGGCTGATTTCTATGTTCCACCAGAAAATAAAATTCTCATGAATGTCATCTTATGGATGAGGAAACCAGGATTGAGAAAGGTTTACATAAATTGCTCAGAATTACATAGCAACTGAGTAAACATGAATTCAAATATATACGGCCTGAATCTAGAGCCGATCTCTTACCTTCTTCATTTATAGCAGGAAGAAAACTAGACTGTTCCTTGGGGAGTTTCAGTGATTAGTGGTCAAGAGTTAATTGTTTTCTCCTTTGAGATTTTTTTTATTATGTTATGTAAATCACCATACATTACATCATTAGTTTTTGATGTAGTGTTCCATGATTCATTGTTTGCATATAACACCCAGTGCTCCATGCAGTACGTGCCTTTTTCTTAATACCCACCACCAGGCCAACCCATCCCCCCATCCCCCTCCCCTCTAGAACCCTCAGTTTGTTTTTCAGAGTCCATCATCTCTCATGGTTCATCTCCCCCTCTGATTTCCCCCCTTCATTCTTCCCCTCCTGCTATTTTCTTCTTCTTCTTCTTTTTTAACATATAATGTATTATTTGTTTCAGAGGTACGGGTCTGTGATTCACAGTCTTACACGATTCACAGCGCAGTTTGATTCTTCTATTCCATTCAGTTAGTCCATTGATTGTGGGCTAGTGACACATGTATGAATTCCTTAAGGTTTTCCATAATATTGTCCTAACCCGTGTTTCCAAAAAACTTCCAATATTCCCCTGCATGCATGCAATTGTTAAATTGGATTACTTATTGTTCTCAGAACCTACTATGGCCTTTCATATTTCCATATATATATATATATATATATATATATATATATATAAAATTTTTGCTGGTGATATTCCCTCTGCCTGAATTCTACCTTTCTATTGTCTAAACTTTTAACTCTTTTTCAAGCATCAGGTTAAAGCCTTGCCTGAACTCTAGAATCAGATGTTATCTCACTCATTTTTTTAACATTATAGCTTTTAACATTACTTTTTAATGGCTTTTAATATTACTTTGCTCCATATTATGGGCATTTGTGCAGAAGTATATAAGTCCTGAAAATCCTCATTTGATATTTCATTAACCACTTATTAGGCAAATTGTTTCCTTTTTCTGAGCCTCTTCTTACATGTATGTAATATTATTAACCATAACAGGGTGTTTAGAGAGATGAAACTCATTTTTCCCCATAAAAATCTATTAGCCGTTTCTTTGGTTCTCAACCAGAGGCGGTACTGCCTCCCTAGGTGATAATGGGAAATGTATATGGGTCTGCCTGAAAGCAGAAAGAAGTTAGGCATATTCTTGGAACATAAGACCAGTACAGCTGGAACATAATTAAGGAAGAGGGAGGAGGTGTAACATGACATGAAAATTAGAGTACTGAGTAGGTCATGTATTTTCTTCTAAAGTCATGAAATAATGATTAAAAGACATAAAACACTGAGATAGTATAATCTGATTTTCTGATTTAAATACTGATTCTTTTTCTTACATGGATGGTTTACTAAAGGAAACCATTGTAATAATTCAGATAAAAGGTGTCATACCTAGACCAGTATGGTGTTTGTGGGAATGAGGAAAAGTGTGTGGCTCTGGACATGCAATATTTTGAAGGTAGTTGAAAAGGATATGGCAGTGGGTGAAGAGGATATAGAAAGTATAGGAATTAAGAATGACTCCTAAGAGGCTGCAATATACTGAGATTGGGAGCACACAGGCACCAAAAGTTGTAGTGAGAATGTAAAATGATAGGCTTTTGGTATCTTAAGTTGAGGTTATAATTATAGTAAATTTGGATGTGTAAATTATATGGTGGGATATCAGTTGGGTCTAAAAGGAGAGATCAAAGCTATATATAAAATGTGCAAGCTAGCATATTTAAAACGTAGTGAGACTGTAGAAAAAGAAAAATAAAATTTCCCAGATTGAGTCCTAGAGCCATTCATCATTCAGAAATGGAATGGAGAAAAGAGTCAGCAAAGGATGTTTAGAAAAATCAGCCAGAGTAAAATGAAAGAAAGCCAAAGAGAAGGAATGTCACAAAAGTCTAGAGATGAAAGTGTTTCAAGAGTGGTGGCGTGGTCAGCTCCACTGAAAGCTACTCAGTGGTCAAATAAGATGAGTGCAGATAGTGACTATTGCATCACTCAACCTGATATCCTTAACAAAAAGCATTTCCTAGAGAGTGATTAGGATAGTGACTTTGTTGCAACTAGTTAAAAGGTGATTGGGAATTGGAGCTCTGAAATGATGACAGATGAAGGTGCCAAGAAAAACATTTAGAAATGCCTAACTTCCTGAAGTTATATGTATGACATTACTTTTTATAGCATAGTTGATCTCCCCAAAAGATCATAAATCAAATGCCAGTGATGAACAGAGAACTGAATCACAATGTGTTCAAAGCAAGAGCTGATAATGATGTTCCCCTTTGGGAAGTAATAATTACCAGTAACATAGGAGTTTGAGTTGAAAAGGCAGGGAATAGGATTTGGGTCCCCATGTTGGTGAGATGATACTGAAATACCCATAAGTCTAATGCATGAAGGTCTGCATTTCTGTGAAAGAGTTATGTGATAAAAATAGACCCATCCTGGGGCTCCTTGGTGGCTCAGTTTGACTCTTGATCTGGGTTCAGGTCTTGATCTCAGGGTCATCAATTCAAGCCCGGGGTTGTGTTCCAGGCCCTTTGTTAAGGTCCACCCCTGCATTGGGCTCCAGGCTGAGCATGGAGCCTACTTAAAAATAATAAATAAAATAAATATAATCAAATCAAATAAAAAATAGACCCATTTCTTCTTGCTTTTGTGTGAAAAAAATTAAAAAGTCCCCAGAGAAATCAAAATCAAAGGCAGGTATTTCACATGGGTTTTATACTACACAAATAGACCAGATTAACATAAATGTTAACATGAACACCAGAGATACCTGTTTGGTGTCTGGAAGGAGCAAACATTAGAACCACAACAACAATGTTGAAAACCCAGCCTGCAAGAGAATTCTTTAGTGGAAGGGGTGAGTGGACACTACAAAGATGAGTTCATATTTTAAAAAGGGGGAGGATTGCTGTATTAACTTCCAAGAATACAATATCATATAATTAATTTATCAAATAGAGATTGCAAAATATTTTAAAAGATTAAATATCATTCCTTCTGTAGAAAAATGAAGAACTCACCACTCTCTGAAAATTCCTCAAATTATGGATCTTTTTTATGCTTGAAAAACTCAAAAGATCTTTTTAAATCTATAGCTGTCTTTGGAATAAAGAAAGGGGAATTTTCAGGGAGCAACACAGAGAAAGATAGGTGAAACCAGACCGGTAAACTAGTACTAAAGCTCTTAGTGGTGGACCATTTTAAAATATCAAGGTTTTTAGCTTCAAAATTTTATTATGAAAGGTTTGAACATATGGAAAACATAAACAGGAAACACTTATATCCTCACCACACTGGGTGGTGCCATTAACCTCTATAATACTTGTTTTTCCATATATCCATCCATTCATTCATCCATCCATCCATCCATTTTTCTCCCTGTCCATCATTGCATTTTATTTTTGATGCATGCTGAAGTAAATTGTACACATCAGTACACTTCACTCTAAATATTTCAGAATACATATCATTAAATAAAATTCAATATTTTTACATCTTCTTATTCTCTGTGAATTTTACATTCAAAGGAATCCCTAAATCTCTCTTTTTTTTAAAGATTTTATTTATTTATTTGAGGGAAAGAGAGAATGAGAGATAGAGAGCACGAGAGGGAAGAGGGTCAGAGCGAGAAGCAGACTCCCCGGTGAGGAGGGAGCCCGATGCGGGACTCGATCCTGGGACTCCAGGATCATGACCTGAGCCGAAGGCAGTCGCCTAACCAACTGAGCCACCCAGGCCCCAAGGAATTCCTAAATCTCAAACCAAGTTTTGGCAAAAGCATAAAACTGTGAAACCCAGCCCCTATTAGGATATAGAATATTACTTACTGTTATCTCAGAAAGTTCTCTCATGACTTTTCCCAATAAATCTTGCCACCCACCCTCCAAATTCCCTAGGGGAAACAATTTTCTTGATTTTTTTTCTCACCATAGAATATTTTATATAAATGGAATTTTGTTGTATATACTTTGCTGTGGAATAATTCTTCTGGTCATCATAAGTATATTTGAGATTCATCCATATTATTGTATGTACCCATCATTCATTTCTTTTTATTATAAGTAGTATTACATTGTATGAAAATATTATGAACTGTCTGCTTATTTCTTTTTAACCAGAGTTTCATACACTAGCACTATCAAACATTTAAAGAACAAGTAACCTTCATTTTACATAAGCCACTCCACAAAGTAGAAAAATAGAAAAGGGAGCACTTCATAAATATGTTACCACAACTAGACAAGAGCAATTTGAGAAAGGAAAATCATAGTCGATGTTGCTTATTAATTTTGATGGAAAAATTTCTTAAAATATTAGCAAATATAAGCCAACAGCCTATAACAAAAGAAAACAAGCTAACAGTTCAATCACTTGAACACATACCCAGCAACTGTCAGTACCAAGTGGAATTTAACTTTGGAATGTGAGGGCCACTTAACCTTGGGAAATATGTAGTAGGCAATTCAGCACATTTGTAGGTGGAGAGGGGGAAAATACTGCATCGTCATCATGATTATTGCCAAAAAAATGTGTTTGATAAAATTTAATATCCATCCATGATAAAATAAAGCCAAAAATCTTTTTTTTTAAGATTTTATTTATTTGACAGAGAGACACAGCAACAGAGGGAACACAAGCAGGGGAAGTGGGAGAGGGAGAAGCAGGCTTCCCACTAAGCAAGGACCCCAATGCGGGGCTCGATCCCAGGACCCTGAGATCATGACCTGAGCGGAAGGCAAACATTTAACAACTGAGCCACCCACGGACCCAAAACCAAAAATCTTTTAGCAAACAAGGAATAATGTGGCATAGCTGTCTACAAAATTATCTACAATCACAAAATTGATGTATATCATTCTTAGGTATGTTTTTGTACTTCTACTTTATAAATATGTGTCCATACACAGGATACAGTATTGTTTTTATGTTCAATTTTTACATGAAAGGCAATATTTTACTTATTTGTTTGTAATTTGCTTTTTTTTTTTTTCGTTTGGTATTATGGATTTATCCATGGTGGTATCTGTAGGACAGTTCCTTTGTTTTAACTCATGTGTAATATTCCATTGTATGAATCAGACATAGGATATTTATAAATTAGACTGAGGGACAGGTAGGGGATTTGTGTTTGTTTGTTATGGAGAGATGTGGCAGACATCCTTGGATACAGCTCCTTAACGCACAATTTCCATCCAAGTAGAATTGCTAGGTGGACAGTTTATAGGCATTTTCAGCTCCTCATCTACTGCCAATAATGCTCTACCAAGTGTAACAATAAGTTGATACTGTCAATAGCAATAAATAAGTATTCTTTTCCCCATATATTCACTAGAATTTAGTTTATCAGTTTTAATAATTTTTTTAAAAAACTGGGAATGAGATTGTTTTCTGTAAGGTTTAAGTTTGCATTATTTTTATTAGGGCTAAAAAGATTTCTGTGGGTTTTGTTGATGAGCTGAGTTCCTATCAGAACACTTACTCACAAATTTTGTCTATTTTTAAGAATTCATTTATCATTTATTTGCATTAAATCTTGCTGTATGTTGTATTAAAATATTTTGTTGCCTATGTGATTTCTCTATCTGCAGCTTAATGTTTTATTTCACTTCTCTTGTCTTTTGTTAAATAGAGTATTTCTTTTTCAAATGGCCAGATATATTAATCTTTTCTGTTACGGTTTGTGCTTTGTTTTTAAAGAAATATTTTTTTTTCTCTCCTGGGGTCATGAAGATATTTTATCATATTTTCTAAAAGTTCTATGTTTTTTTCTTTGTAAATGCCTATGAAAATGATATTAAAAAACTCTGTGATACAGGAACTATTTTCCTGAGTGATAAGAGTACTGAAGCATCATGAGATGGTGACTTGTCATAGCTGCACAAAGGCAGCATTGGGACCAAAGTCTAAAATTTCTGTTTCTAAGCCCAGGTATAGTTTCACTGCATAAAACCATGGGAAATGTAAAATATTTTCTCCTTAGAAATACTTGCATGATACATCTGAGACTCCTAGAGACTTAGCATCTTATACCAATATAATGCAGCGTTAATGATGGACATCTCAGATATTTTGATAGTCTTGCAAGATGTTACTTTGGGGGTAGACAGGAAAGAAGAAGTCGGACTGTGGAGGAGGAGCAAGATGGCAGAGGAGTGGAGAGCTAATTTCATCTGGTCCCAGGAATTCAGCTACATAGGGATCAAACCATTCTGAACACCTACAAACTCAACAGGAGATTGAAGAAAAGAATAGCAACAACTGTCTGAACAGAAAAGCGACCACTTTCTGGAAGGTAGGACATGTGGAGAAGTGAATCTGAGGCGATATTCAGGAAGATAGATGGCGGGGGAGGGGGGCCTCCATCTGCCGCTTCTGGCAAGTGATAGAGCCGCAGAGCACAAAATCGGAACTTTTAGAAGTCTGCTCCACTGAGGGACATCGCTCCAGTGGCTAAGCAGGGGGTGGAACACTCACTGGGACAGTGTGGTCTCAGGGCCCTCGGGGTCACAGAAAGACTGGGGGTGCCTGAGTGCGGCAGAGCTCCCAGGTATCGGATAAGGGGAGCCGGCTGCAGAGACGGAGCCAAGGAGTGGGCTCTCAGCTTGGGGTTGCCATAAACTGTGATCCGCGGCCCAGTCGGGCCACTGCTCCTCCAGCAAGGACCCAACAAGCGGCAGATCCAGGGAGAATCCCCCTCCTCTGCTGGGAGAAGCAGCGCAGGAGCGCACTGCAGGGATCTGCTGCGTTTGGAGACCCCAAACGGGTTCATGTGCCAGAGATGGAAACGCTTGGTCACAGGC
This sequence comes from Callorhinus ursinus, assembly GCF_003265705.2. NCBI lineage: Eukaryota > Metazoa > Chordata > Mammalia > Carnivora > Otariidae > Callorhinus > Callorhinus ursinus. Next base: position 4,597,194 of record NW_027397138.1, read on the forward strand.
CGGGTGAGCACAGAGTGTGGCCAGAGACCGGAGAGATGGGAGTGATTGACTGCTTTTCTCTGGGGGCTCAATGAGGAGTGTGGCCCCCGAGTTCTTGGTTCCTCTGGGGCAGAGATTGGGAGGCTGCCATTTTCACTCTTGGCTTCCAAACCTGTACAGAAAGCTTGCAGGGAACAAAAGCTCTGGAGAGCAAACCTGAGCAGATTACTTAGCCCAGGCCTGGCAAAGGCGGGGCGATTCCACCTGCAACAAAGATATCTGGGAATCATGGCAACATGCCCCTCTGCCAGAAGATCAGTAAGAACAGCCAGCCAAGACCAAGTTTACTGAACAATGGGAACGGCAAAACCCCAGAGTTAGGGGAATACAGCACATAGAATTCATGGCTTTTCCTCCATGATTCTTTAGTCTTTCAGAGTTAATTTTTTAAATTTTTTAAATTTTTTTCTATTTCTTTATTTTTTAATTTTTCTTCTTTCTTTTTCAACCAAAATCTTATTAATTCTTTTTTTAAAATCTTATTTAATTTTTCATTTACACAGTCATATTCTACCTCTTCATTGTATTTAACCTTATTTTTTGTATATATATATGTTTTTCTTTCTTTAAAATTTTAGGATACTGTTCCCTCTAACAGACCAAAATATGCCTAAATCTAGTGTATGACATTGTCCTAGTCTCCTGCCTGATCACATTCTCTCTTATTTTTTAAATTCTTTTTCATTCTTTTTTCAAACAACTTCTTATCTTATCAATTTCTTTTTAAAAATCATTTTTAATTTTCATCTTTACAGTCATATCCCATCCGTTCATTGTATTTACCCTTATTTTGTATATATATAAGCTTTTATTCCTTTAAAATTTTGGGAGGCAGTTTCTTCTAACAGACCAAAATACACAAAAATCTAATGTGTAACTCTGTTATATTCACGAGCCTGATCATATTTTTTTTTCTTTCCCTTACTTTTCCCCCCGGTTTCAGGTCTCTTCTGATACATTTAGTGTATATTTTTCTGGGGTTGTTACCCTTTTAGCATTTTTTTAGCATTTTGTTCTCTCATTCATCTATTCTCCTCTGGACAAAATGACAAGATGGAAAAACTCACCTCAAAAAAAAACAACACGATGCAGTACCAACTGCCAGGGACCTAATCAGTAAAGACAATAGTAAGATGTGGGAACTAGAGTTCAGAATGATGATTATAAAGATACTAGCTGGGCTTGAAAAAAGTATAGAAAATATAGAGAATCCCTTTCTGAAGAGATAAAAGAACTAAAATCTAACCAAGTCAAAATCAAAAAAGTTATTAATGAGGTGTAGTCAAAAATGGAGGCTCTGACTGTTAGGATAAATGAGGCAGAAGAGAGAATTAGCGATTTAGAAGACCAAATGATGGAGAATAAAGAAGCTGAGAAAAAGAGAAATAAACAACTACTGGGTCAAAAGGGCAGAATTCGAGAGATAAATGATACCAAAAAATAAAACAACATTAGAATAATTAGGATCCCAGAAGAAAAAGAAAGAAAGAGAGGGGCAGAAGATATATTGGAGCAAATTATAGCAGAGAACTTCCCTAATTTGTGGAAGGAAACAGGCATCAAAATCCAGGAGGCAAAGAGAACCACCCTCAGAATCAATAAAAATAGGCCAACACCCTGACATCTAATAGTAAAACTCACAAGTCTTAGAGACAGAGAGAAAATCCTGAAAGCAGCTCAGGACAAGAGGTCTATAACCTGAAATGGTAGAAACATTAGACTGGCAACAGACCTATCCACAGAGACCTGGCAGGCCAGAAAGGACTGGCATGATATATTCAGAGCACTAAATGAGAAAAACATGCAGCCAAGAATACTATATCCAGCTAGGCTGTCATTGAAAATAGAAGGAAATACAAAAAGCTTCCAGGACAACAAAAACTAAAAGAATTTGCAAACACCAAACCAGCACTACAAGAAATCTTGAAAGCAGTCCTCTAAGCAAAGAAAGAGCCTAAAAGTAACATAGAGGAAAAAGGAACACAGACAGCATACAGTAACAGTCACCTTACAGGCAATACAATGGCACAAAATTCATATCTTTCGATAGTTAGCCTGAATGAAAATGGGCTAAATGCCCCAATCAAAAGACAAGGGTATCAGATTGGATAAAAAAACAAGACCCATCGATATGCTGTCTGCAGGCGACTCATTTTAGACCTAAAGACACCTCCAGATTTAAAGTGAGGGGGTGGAAAACCATTTACCATGCTAATAGACACCAAAAGAAAGCTGGGGTGGCAATCCTTATATCAGACAAATTAGATTTTAAAACAAAGACTATAATCAGATGAGAAAGGACATGACAACATACTTAAAGAGTCTATCCAACAAGAAGATCTAACAATTGTAACTATCTATGCCCCTAATATGGGAGCAGCCAATTATATAAGGCAATTAATAACAAAAGCAAAGAAACACACTGACAACAATACAATAATAGTGTGGGACTATAACAACCCCCCTCACTGAAATGGACAGATCATCTTTGCAAAAGATCAACAAGGAAATAAAGACTTAAAGTGACACACTGCACCAGATGGACTTCACAGATATATTCAGAACATTCCATCCCAAAGCAACAGAATACACATTCTTCTCTTGTGCCAATGGAACATTCTCCAGAATAGATCACATCCTGGGTCACAAATCAGGTCTCAATTGGTACCAAAAGATTAGGATCATTCCCTGAATATTTTCAGACTATAATACTTTGAAACTAGAACTCAATCACAAGAGGAAAGTTGGAAAGAACTCAAATACATGGAGGCCAAAAAGCATCCCACTAAAGAATGAATGGGTCAACCAGGAAATTAAAGAAGAATTCAAAAAATTCATGGAAACAAATGAAAATGAAAGCACAACTGTTCAAATCTTTGGAATGCAGCAAAGGTAGTCCTAAGAGGAATGTATATAGCAATACGGGATTTTCTCAAGAAACAAGAAAGCTCTCAAATACACAACCTAACCATACACGTAAAGGAGCTGGAGAAAGAACAGCTACTAAAGCCTAAGCCCAGCAGAAGAAGAGAAATAATAACGATTAGAACAGAAATTTATGAAATAGAAACCAAAGGAACAGTTGAACAGATCAATGAAACTAGGAGTTGGTTCTTTGAAAGAATTAACAAGATTGATAAACCTCTGGCCAGACTTATCAAAAAGAAAAGAGAAATGACCCAAATAATTAAAACCATGAATGAAAGAGGATAGATCACAACCAACAACAAAGAAACACAAACAATTATAAGAACATATTATGAACAACTCTATGCCAGCAAATTAGATAATCTGGAAGAAACGGATGCATTCCTAGAGATGTATCAACTACCAAAATGAGCCAGGAAGAAATAGAAAACCTGAACAGACCCATAACCACTAAGGAAATTGAAGTAGTCATCAAAAATCTCCCAACAAACAAGAGCCCAGGGCCAGATGCCTTCCCAGGAGAATTCTACCAAATATTTAAAGAAGAATTAATACCTACTCTTCTGAAACTGTTCCAAAAAATAGAAATAGAAGGAAAACTTCTAAACTCATTTTATGAGGCCACCATTACCCAAATCCCAAAACCAGACAAAAACCCCAATAAAAAGGAGATTTACAGACCAATATCCCTGATGATCATGGATTGAAAAATTCTCACCAAAATACTAGCTAATAGGATCCAACAATACATTAAAAGGATTATTCACCAAGACCAAGTGGGATTTATTCATGGGCTACAAGGTTGGTTCAATATCTACAAATCATTCAATGTGATAAAATACATTAATAAAAGGAAGAACAAGAATCATATGATCCTCTCAATAGATGCAGAAAAAGCATTTGACAAAGTACAGCATCCTTTCTTGATTAAAACTCTTTAGAGTGTAGCGATAGGGGATACATACTTATCATAAAAGCCATCTATCAGAAAACCACAGCGAGTATCATTATCAATAGGGAAAAACTCAGAGTTTTTCCCTAAAGTCAGAACATGGCAGGGATGTCCACTATCACCACTGCTATTCAACATAATTCTAGAAATCCTACCCTCAGCAATCAGACAACAAAAACAAATAAAGCCTTCTGAATTGGCAAAGAAGAAGTCAAACTCTCACTCTTTGCAGGTTGTATATACTTTATGTGAAAAACCCAAAAGACTCCACCCCAAAAGTTCTAGAACTCATAGAGGAATTCAGTAAAGTGGCAGGATATAAAATCAATGCACAGAAATCAGTGGCATTTCTATACACCAACAATAAGACAGAAGAAACAGAAATTAAGGAGTAGATCCCCTTTACAATTGCACCCTAAACCATAAGATGCCTAGGAATAAATCTGACCAAAGAGGCAAAGGATCTGTACTCAGAAAACTATAGAATACTTATGAAAGAAATTGAGGAAGACACAAAGAATGGAAAAACATTCCATATTCATGGATTAGAGGAACAAATATTGTGAAAATATCTATGCTACCTAGAGTAATCCACACATTTAATGCAATCCCTATCAAAATGCCATCCACTTTTTTCAAAGAAATGGAAGAAATAATCCTAAAATTTGTATGCAACCAGAAAAGACCCCGAATAGCCAGAGGAATGTTGAAAAAGAAAAGGAAAGCTGGTGGCATCACAATTCTGGACTTCAAGCTCTTCTACAACACTGTCATCATCAAGACAGTATGATACTGGCACAAAAACAGACACATAGATCAATGGAACAGAATAGATAGCCCAGAAATAGACCCTCAACTCTATGGCTAACTTTTCTTCAACAAAGTGGGAAAGAATGTCCAATGGGAAAAAGACAGTCTTTTCAATAAATGGTGTTGGCAAAATTGGACAGCCACATGCAGAAGAATGAAACTGGACCATTTCCTTACACCACACACAAAAATAGACTCAAAATGGATGAAAGACCTCAGTGAAAGACAGGAATCCATCAAAATCCTAGAGGAGACCACAGGCAGCAACCTCTTCGACCTCAGCCACAGCAACTTCTTTCTAGAAACCTCACCAAAAGCAAGGGAAACCAGGGCCAAAATGAACTATTGTGACTTCATCAAGATAAAAGGCTTTTGCACAGCACAAGAAACAGTCAACAAAACCAATAGACAGGGGTGCCGGGGTGGCTCAGATTGTTAAGCCTCTGCCTTCAGCTCAGGTCATGATCCCAGGGTCCTGGGATCGAGCCCCGCATTGGGCTCCCTGCTCCTCGGGAAGCCTGCTTCTTCCTCTCCCACTCCCCCTTCTTGTGTTCCCTCTCTCACTGTGTCTCTCTCTGTCAAATAAATAAATAAAATCTTAAAAAAAAAACAATAGACAACTGATAGAATGGGAGAAGATATTTGCAAATGACATATCAGATAAAGAGCTAGTTTCCAAAATCTATAAAGAACTTATCAAACTCAACACCCAAAGAACAAATAATCCAATCAAGAAATGGGCAGAAGATATGAACAGACATTTCTGCAAAGAAGACATCCAAATGGCCAACAGACACATGAAAGAGTGCTCAATATTGCCCGACATCAGGGAAATCCAAATCAAAACCTCAATGAGATATCACCTCACACCAGTCAGGATGGCTAAAATTAACAAGTCAGGAAATGACAGATGTTGGTGGGGATGTGGAGAAAGGGGAACCCTCCTACAATGTTGGTGGGAATGCCAGCTGGTGCAGCCACTCTGGAAAACAGTATGGAGGTTCCTCAAAATTTGAAAATAAAGGTATCCTACGACCCAGCAATTTCACTACCGGGTATTTACCCCAAAGATTCAAATGTAGTGATCTGAAGGGGCACATGCACCCCAATGTTTATAGCAGCAATGTCCTCAATAGCCAAACTATGGAAAGAGCCTAGATGTCCATTGACTGATGAATGAATAAAGAAGACGTTGTATATATATACAATGGAATATTATGCAGCCATCAGAAAAGGGAAATCTTGCCATTTGCAACACATTGATGGAATTAGAGGGTATTATGCTAAGCGAAATAAATCAATCAAAGAAAGACAAGTATCATATGATCTCACTGATATGTGGAATTTGAGAAACAATACAGAGGATCATAGGGGAAGGGAGGGAAAAATGAAACAAGATGAAACCGGAGAGGGAGACAAACCATAAGAGAATCTTAATCTCAGGAAACAAACTGAGGGTTGCTGGAGTGGAGGGGCATAAGAGGGATGGGGTGGCTGAGTGATGGACATTGGGGAGGGTAGGTACTATGGCGAGTGCTGTGAATTTTGTAAGACTGATGAATCACAGACCTATATCCCTGAAACAAATAGTACATTATATGTTAATTAAAAAAAAAGTGGGGATGCATTTTATAGCTTTATTCACCCCACATTCACTATTTTTACCTTATAATGATAATTGATTTTATAATACAATTGCTATGTACAACACAGTATGCACAATTAATTTATCTCATTTAAACTGCATAATAATAGATTGTTTCACTAGCCCCAGTGAAAAAGCAACCAAAAAACAGAAAGGTGAAGCAGCTAGCCCATGTCACACAGCAAAGCTAGAATTCAAATTCGGGCAGTCTGGCTTCAGAACTCAGTCTTGTAACGACTGCATGTGCTGAATTTTTGACTCTTTTGTATCTTGGATTCTGCTTACTTAGAAGACTTTTCCTTAAAACAAACAAGTAAATATGTAGATTTACACTAATAATTCATGTTTGTTAGATAAAAATTTAAAAAATACAGATACAAATAAATAAACTTTCTACTATCTCATTACTCAGGGTTGGTTATCTTAATATGCTTCATATTTAACTGTAAATTTTCTCTCAAAATGTATCATGAACCTCACCAGTACCACTAAGCAATTTTTTTTCAAATGTTTAAATTAAGAATGAAGGCTGGGGGTGCCTGGGTGGCTCAGTCTGTTAAGTGTCCCACTCTTGATTTTGGCTCAGCTCATGATCTCAGTGTCATGGGATCAAGTCCCACATTGGGCTCTGGCTTAGCAGGGAGTCTGCTTGAGATTCTCTCTCTCCCTCTCCCTCTGCCTCTCCCACTACCCATGCTCTATCTGTCTCTTTCTAGATAGATAGATAGATGATTAGATAGATGATAGATAGATAGATAGATGATAGATAGATGATAGATGGATAGATGATGATAGATGATAGATAGATAGATAGATAGATGATAGATAAAATCTTTAAAAAGAATGAATGAAGGCTGGTTGGAAATTTCAAAGATGGATATCAGACATTTCATGGTAATGGTGATAAACTGATGGGGGATATTTAAGGTGTACGTTATGATATCTGATGACTGCAATGTTTGTATATATATTTTCAGCTCTTCCTGGCTTCATGAAACATGTATCCATTGTGATTAGATTTGGTTACTCATAATTAGAAAACGTGAAATTCCAGAGGTTGAGGCATTACAGCTTTGACTAATACTATCTATCTCATATGGTTGTTGCAAAGACTAAATAGATAATTATTAGAATAGATTTAGTGCTGTGGTTGGCATATAGCATGCTATGATTATTGTTGAGTATTATTATTATTGCTCTAAAATCACCTGATATTATTACTGGATTAAATGGATTATTTTTTGTGTTATCAACCTTTGTGTCTGAGCATCTTTCTGAACATCACAATTCAGTATTAAATTCAAAGGGAACCAGGATCTTCTCCAAAAAATAAATGATGCCCTTGAAATTAAAAAGAAAAAAATAGAAAGGAAAAAATATTAACTGGTAAAAGCATCTAAAAGAATCTTCACTCTTCTCTTTGATTTGTTTAAATTTGCTTGCGATTCAGATATTCACTCCTGATGTACCTGTTGTGCCTGTAAAATTTAGCAGGATTCAAAATGAATAATTAATAAGACTAGGTGAGTCTCCATTAGAAGAGGGCACAGGTATCTTACCAGTGGCCTTCTCTCCACCACCACCCCTCCTAAAACTAAAGAGAGCCTGGGATGAATAAAGGTCTGAATTTTGATAATAATATTAAACTGGAAAGATTGTCAGATTTCCATAAGTGTAATTAAGCAGGACGAGGTCCTAGAATGGGTGATGGAACAGGCTATTCAAAGAAAAATGCTTGAAGACTCTCTTTATAGTGATTGTAGGAGGTTTAAAAACAGACCAAGCTGGATGAAAAAAAAATATTCAGAAAATTATCAAAGAAAATAAATCAGTGCTTCAGATGTCTGAGATTTGGGGATAAAAATACCCTGGAGATAGACAGCAGCCATTTGAAAACAAGAGGTATGAAAAGGGGAACCACCTTAAATAATAATAATGTAGTACTTTTTCCGCAGAACATTTGGTAAATAGATATGAAAACTGTTTTGACCACACAATTCTAGCAGCAGAATTCATCAGGCATTTAACCATTTAAAGCTACCATACATAAGACATTTAAATGCTGAAATAAGGTGTAATTAAGTAATTTTTTTAAAAAAGGAGGATTGACTACATAACCCCAGAGGTATTTTTTTATTTCTTAAATTTATGATTTGGACGATATATTTTGTGCAAATTTCACTGATTGCAACATTTTCTTGATTGTGGGACTTTTGGCCGGCTTTTCTGCATCTCGCTTTCCTTATCCTAAATAAGGCAATATATGTAAAGAAACTGTAAACAGTAAGGTACATTATAAAAGTAGGTTGTTACTGTGTCTAAGACTGATCTGGACTCCACATAGAGAGGCTAAATAATACTTATACATATTGTACACCTAAGAACTTGTGAAAAAAATTAGGGTCAGCATTTCTGAACAGAATAAAGAAAAGGTGCATAACTCCTTCATTACATTACTCTAGCACTGATTACATTGGATTTTAATTATTTTGGAGTGCCAGTGTCTCCTGTAGGGCAGAGGTTAGGTCTCTTGTGTCCCAAGAGCTCTACATTTAGTAAGCCCTCCCTGCAGACGAGTTGGATGCCTTCTTGGTTTTTGGTATAAACACTCCTGGTGGGAGGGGATGATTAGGTCCAGCACGGATGCCTACTATTTGATAAGATATAGCACACTAAAGTAAGAATTAATAATATAACTCACCCCCTGAGAGTGATTTGCATCTATGACTATTACCTAAATGAATACTTCTTAATAAGATTTTTAAAAAAATTTAGATATAATTGACATATAACGTTGTGTAAGTGTAAGGTGTAAAATGTGTGAAATTGATACATTTATATATTGCAATATGATTACCACCTTAGCATTAGTGATTATAGTCAACATTACTGTATTGCATACTTCAAAGTTGCTAAGAAACTGGCTCTTAAATGTTTTTACCACTAGCTTTTTGAGTATCTCATGAAACCTATGGAATCCCTCTCTAGGGCCAGGAGGGAAGGGACACGGGACACAAACAAAATCCTGCATCTAACTTTAGAGGTGTTTCAGAGCTATTTAAAACCACTGATGTCCTTTCTAAGAGGTTTGTGAACCTCTAATTAAGAACTCCTAACCTAAATCTCTGGTTGAGGAAGAGAATTCAATTTTTCTCCCGGCCATTTTATTGATTTATTTTAAAGATTTTATTTATTTATTTGAGAGAGAGAGAGCACAGGAGCAGGGGAAAGGGCAGAGGGAGAAGTAGACTTCCCGCTGAGCAGGGAGCCCAACTCAGGGCTCGATCCCAGGACCCTGGGATCATGACCTGAGCTGAAAGCAGATGCTTAACTGACTGAGCCACCCAGGCACCCCCTTCTAGCCATTTTATCTAATTATATCTCCTCACCCAATAATGTCATATATGTTCGTTTCCTATCTTATTTTTTCTCTGTAGCACTTGAGGGTTTATTTAAGTTAACTAAAAATTGATTTTTATTGTCATACAAGTTATCAAAGGAGTCTATTCACTAACATGTTCCAATATTTGGAAGGACTAGTTCATCAACTCGGCAGGTATCTATACAAATTATGTACTGATCCAAGGAAATGGGAAAATAATATAATTATTACATATGTATATTACACACATATGTGTATATATGAAAACATGTATATATTGCTTATTACCTGTCTTCTCTGCTTTGAGGACAAGAATTTTTGTCTATTTTATTCTCTGTTGTATGTCCAATGCTTAGAACAGTGCATGGCACATAGAAGGCATTCAATATACATTTATAGAATGACTTATCAACAGAGTTATTAAAAAGAAAAGGAAATTTTATCATTATATGCTTAAGATGGCTTCAAAATTTGTGCCTGCTACATTAATATCAGTACATAGTTTTCATGGTTGCTCATGATGGGTAAAATTCACTTCAGCCTAAGAACGTTTATCTTTATTGGATACGACTATGTACCAGGTATTATTACAAGTGTTTTATAAAATGATCTCATTAATAGCAATCTGCCAAGTAGGTATCAGAGTACACATTTTATAAATGAAGACTCTGAGGCCAGGCCATCAAGGTCACATAATTGGTAAGTGACAGAACCAATATTTGAAATCAGGTTTTTCTGTTGTCATCTGATACATTTCAATAAGACTAGAGCTATTTAAAGGATCCAGCTTCTAACTCCTCATTATTAGGGACATACTTCTAGAAAGGAGCATAAGGTGCGATATCTGCTCTCAAGGAGCAAATGAGGATAAATGCTCCATGTAATTCATCTTCATTTCACCAGTGGAAGATTGCAGCCATTTTTTAATTAAATAGCTTTCAGGGACAGAGGCTATTTGGTTTATGAAACAATGAGTCCATATTTAGGATGGCCTAAATAACCATTTTTAGAAGAAAGGTATATTTTAGGCAAATTAAATACTTAACGTTGCTATGTCAATGGAAGAGAACATGTGGTAGATTGCATTATTGGTTTCAGTTCTTCAACCCTCTCTTTATCCATACCCTTTGTCATGAAACTTTGTAGTTCCTCCAACTAAAGGAGCAGAAAATATCTCTCCATCCCTTGAGTTGGGATTTTCCCACATGCCTTGCTTTCACCAACAAAATGAAGTAGAAGTGACAATGTTCCAGATTTGAGCTCAAACCTTAAAAGACCTCATATGTTTCTGCTTTTCATCTTCATGAAAAGTCATACCCCTGAAGACCTGCTACCTCCTCATCCAGGGCCCAAATTACCAGATAGAAAGTAGCCCTGAGCCCAAACTTCAGAAAGAAACCAAATTCAGCTAGATCTATGCCTTGAAGAAGAGCCATCTAGGTGAATCCAGCTTCGAGCAACCAACACCCTCCTCAGATGTGTAGACATGTTAATAATAATGAATAAATAACTGTTGCTTGGCCACTAAATTTCAGGGTGATTCATTATGCAACAGTGGCTAACTACTGATACAGAGCATAAGTTGGCATTTCTCTTTTGGTCCTTCAATGTCACAAAATTGAGAAACCAGAGTGATCTCTCTCTGTCACTGTCTCCCTCTCTCATACACACACACATACACATGCAGACCAAGACTGAAATCCTTTAGGCTTTTACCATCCCCTTATTTTTACATCTGCCATACAAAAGAGGTCAAGTTGTTTTTCTTTTTAAGATTTTATTTATTTATTTATTTATTTACCTTTTTAAAAAAATTATTGAATTTCAATGTAGTTAACATATAGTGTATTATTAGTTTTAGGGGTAGAATTCAGTGATTCATCAGTTGCATATAACACCCAGTACTCATTACATCAAGTGCCCTCCTTAATGCCCATCACCCAATCACCCCATCCCCCCACCGACCTCAGTTTGTTCCCTGTAGTTAAGAGTCTCTTCTGGTTTGCCTCCCTCTCTGTTTTTATCTTATTTTATTTTTCCTTCCCTTCCCTATGTTCATCTGTTTTGTTTCCTAAATCCCACATATGAGTAAAATCATGTAGTATTAGTGTTTCTCTGACTGACTTATTTCACTTGGCATAATAGCCCCTAGTTCCATCCACATTGTTGCAAATGGCAAGATTTCATTCTTTTTGGTGACTGAGTAATATTCCATTACACACACACACACACACACACCCACATCTCCTTTTTGTTTTTTAAGATTTTATTTATTTATTTGACAGAGAGAGAGACAGTGAGAGAGGGAACACAAGCAGGGGGAATGGGAGAGGGAGAAGCAGACTGCCCTCTGAGCAGGGAGCTCAAATCCCAGGACCCTGGGATCATGACCTGCACCGAAGGCAGATGCTTAATGACTGAGCCACCCAGGTGCCCCCACACACCACATCTTCTTTATCCATTAATTTGTCAATGGAAATCTGGGCTCTTTCCTTATTTTGGCTTTTGTGGACACTGCTACCATAAACATCAGGGTGCATGTGCCCCCTCAGATCACCGTTTTTGTATTATTTGGATAAATACCCTGAAGTACAATTGCTGGATCATAGGGTAGTTCTATTTTTGACTTTTTGAGAAATCTCCATACCGTTTTCAGAGTGGCTGCACCAGTTTGCATTCTCACCATTATAAGAGGGTTCCTTTCTCTGCATCTTCGCCAACATCTGTTGTTTCCTGACTTGTTAATTTTAGCCATTCTGATTGGTGTGAGGTGGTATCTCATTGTAGTTTTGATTTGTATTTCTCTGATACTGAGTGATGTTGAGCACTTTTTCATGTGTCTGTTGGCCATTTGTAAGTCTTCTTTGGAGAAATGTCTGTTCCTGTCTTCTGCCCATTTTTTGACTAGATTTTTTGTTTTTTTGGGTGTTGAGTTTGATAAGTTCTTAATAGGTTTTGGATACTAGCCCTTTATCTGGTAAGACATTTGCAAATATCTTCTCCCATTCCATAGGTTGCCTTTTAGTTTTGTCGACTGTTTCCTTTGCTATGCAGAAGTTTTTTACCCTGTTGAAGTCCCAATAGTTCATTTTTGCTTTTGTTTCCCTTGCCTCCGGAGATGTGTCTAGTAAGAAGTTGCCATGGCCAAAGTCAAAGAGGTTACTGCCTGTATTCTTCTCTAGGATTTTGATGGATTCCTGTCTCAAATTTAGGTCTTTCATCCATTTTGAATTTGTTTTTGTGTATGGTGTAAGGAAGTGGTCCAATTCCATTCTTCTGCATCGGGCTGTCTAGTTTTCTCAACACCGTTTGTTGAGGTACTATTTTTTCCTTTGGATATTCTTTCCTGCTTTGTTGAAGATTAATTGACCTTGATTGATTGATTGATTGATTGATTTTAGAGAGGGAAAGAAAGAATGGGAACAGGGGGAGGAACATAGTGGGAGGGAGAGGAAGAGGGAAAGAATCTTGAACAGATTCTGCACTCAGCACAGAGCCCAACGAGGGGCTTGATCTCATGACCCTGAGATCATGACCTGAGCCCAAACCAAAGGTTGGCTGCCTAACTGACTGAGCCACCCAGGTGCCCCATGACAGGTCAAGTTTTAAGAACAGACTTTAACTGTTCAATATACTTGTATGGCAGTGAACTGGATGCAATATATACTTGATGGAACAAATATGTACAATTATGGTTACTGCACATAGCCATAACCAGCTATGAATAAAAAGGATTAGAAGCAGATTAAGTAATTTCTAATATATAGTTTAAAGTCTCATTGACAAAAAATACTAAAGGAAAATGATACAAGGTAGAACTAAATATCTCAGAAATGTCTGATTTTACTATAAAGAACAGAACACAAGTAGCATTATATAATTGGGAGAGAATTCTTATTAATTTCTCCTGGTGACATTCAGAGGCCATAAAATAGTACAGTAAGAAACTGTGGGATATTAAAGTTAGAACTTGACCATGTAGATTCTAATAAACCTTTTCATATAAACACACACATGCACACACATTCAGAGGGCTGATGTATTTCCCCTTGAAGATTTATTTAAGTAAAAATTGATGTTTATTGTCAAGCAAGTTACCAAAGCAGTCTATAACATGTTCCAACGTCTGTTTTATCTGTTCCATTATTTGGAAGGCCTATTTCATCAAAGTGTGGTAGCCAAGGAAATCACATTCAGAGGGGAGGGGAAATAGATAATCTTGGAATAAGAGCAAGGTAAGAATGTAGCGTTGGACAGGGATGCTAGCTTCTAGATGAGAACCTAGAACATAGGAGTTAGCCTCTAGATCTTGGGGAAGGTATCCTAGGTGTATATATCTTTTTTTTTTTAATAATAAGCATTTTTTATTTTTTTATTTTTTTTAGGTTGAATACTTTGGTATTTTTTTGTTTTGTTTTCTTTTATCATGTTCAATTAACTAGTGTACAGTACACCATTAGTTTTGGATGTACTGTTCAATGATTCATTAGTTATGTATAACAGCCAGTGCTCATCACCACACGTGCCCTCCTTAATACCCATTACCTGGTTACCCCATACCCCCAACACCCTCCCTTCTATAACTCTCAGTTTTGTTCCCGAGTCCAGAGTGTGTATATATCTTATGATGGTTTTGAAGACATGGAGGAATATCCTGTCTTGGATGTTCATTTACAAGAAAGGTTAAAAGGGTTATCAACTGTCCAGTGATGTTTTGAAGAACCACCTTTAAAGATTTTTTTTTTTTTTGAGAGAGAGAGAGAGTGAACGGGAGGGAGAGGGAGAGAGAATCTGAAGCAGGCTCCACACAGAGCTCAGAGCCAGACTCAGGACTCAATCCCATGACCATGAGATCATGACCTGAAGACAAAATCAAGAGTCAAATGCTTAAACAATTGAGCCACCCAGGCACCCCAAGAACCATCTTTAGAGAAGCCTGTATTTTGACTCAGATATTCTTTAGTGTCAGGTCATATTTAGCCTGCATTTTATTCCCCTCCTTTTTTTTACACAGTAGATGAAAATAAAGTACAAAAATAGTATGTTTTTTTTAAGATTTTTATTTTATTTATTTGAGAGAGAGAGAATGAGAGACAGAGAGCACGAGAGGGAAGAGGGTCAGAGAGAGAAGCAGACTCCCCGCTGAGCGGGGAGCCCGATACAGGACTCGATTCCGGGACTCCAGGATCATGACATGAGCCGAAGGCATAGTATGTAATTTCCAATTCTGTCTTGGTCATTTATCAGTTAATGTGGACTTTGGATAATCATTACGTTCTTATGGACTTAGGTAAACATTTTATAATAGTAGCTGTTGCTTGTTTACATGTTTTATGTATATTATTACACAGAATATAATCTTCATGATAATGCTATGAGGTAGGTAATATTAGCCCCATTTTAGAAATGAGATGCAGAGAAGTAAAGGAGTTCCCTGAAGTCACCAATAAGGGGCTGTGAGTCTGGAATTTGAAAGCAGGTTTATGCAATCTCAACCCAGTTCTATCACCTGTTACTCGAGGAGTATGAGGAGACTAGAGGGTTTGTAGGAAAGCACCAGGTCTGAAATTGTCAAAAAGAGGCTTGTAGAGAACTGTTCTATGTAGAAATAAAAGGTACTTGTTTTGTTCAACTAAGCTACCCTATATGCGAAAACCTGCAGCAGAATCAAGGTGGACAGGATGCAGTTCCTGCCTATCAAAGCCTTCTAGATATGGTAAAAACAAGGTCACATTCATAAGTAAAATGTTAGATTGCAATCCTTGCCATAAAGGGATAAAAACAAATTATTTTGAAGATTAAAAAGAGGGAGAGATCATGTTTGATGGAAGGAAAGTCTTAAAAAGGAGGGCCCTTTTCAGAAAGGGCCTTGGAGAGTAAAGTGGACTGAAGCAAAGTTATTGCTACTGGTGGTTGTAAGAAAAGGTGTGATGAAGAAATCTCTTAGAGAAGGAATAGTTTAAGCAAAATGTAGGACATGAGAAAAGACACTGCATATTTTAAAAGTGGAAAGTCTTGTCATTTTATCAGTGTTTAGAAAATGCATAGCACAGTTTGTGGCATGAAGCTGGAATGTGGGTTAGTATCATGTCACTTAGGACTTTAAATGCCACTTTTAGCATTTTAGATTATTCATTGGTCCAGTGGTTCTCATACTTGGGTGAGCATCAGAATCATCTCCAGGGCTTGGAGAAACATAGATTTCTGGGCCCTACCCCTGAGTTTCTGATTGAGTAGAGCTAGAGTAGAATCTGAGAATTTGCATTTCTATCAAGTTCCCAGGTGATGCTGATGCTACTGGTCTCGGAACAACAGTTTGAGAACCACTCCTTTGAGCAAGGGAGTAACTAGATCAGGGAGATGCTTTACCAAAGTCAATATTTTTGTAGGATAGATTGTAGCAAGAAAGATTACTTTAATCAATGGACATAAAGTCTCAATTATGCAATATACATAAGTTCTAGAGATCTGGGCATTGTCCTTTATTTAACAATACTTTATTTTATACTTAAATTTTTGTTAAGAGGTTAGTCTCATGTTAGGCATTCTTTGCACAATAAGATAAAATTTAAAAAGTAAAGAGGTTACTCTAGTTTAAGAGGCTATTACCATAGTACAGGAAGTAGTTGATTGGGGTTTTAACAATATCAGTGAAGGGGAAAAGTAAAATACTCAGAGTTTTCCAATTTTATCCCCATCCATCTTTATTTCAATCCTTCTCTATATCCTTGTGAGAATCTGAGAAGTGAAAACTAATGTAGTTCTAAGAAAGTAAACTATAAAAAACAAATATGAATCATTTTATACAGGCCACTTTAAAGAAATATGCAGAGCCACAGAAACTCTTGGCTATAATAAAACTAAAGGCATTAAATTATCTGAAGAGAGAAGGTACGTGGGAAAGAACGCAGTTGGTTAGCAGTCACGGAGCTCAAAAACAGAAGAGCCACAGAGTCAAAGCTGAGGCAACCTCCCCAAGGTCTGACCAGGGACAGTTCCTGGTTTGATGGCAGGTATCTCTCCAAAATGGATATGGCTATATGTTCTCTGTAAGCTATATTTTTTCCTCATATTCAACAAATACATTAATATTCAGACTTAAGATTTTATCTCTTGTTAACTATACTCAAATAAAAAAAATTAAATTTATCTCTTGAGGGGCACCCGGGGAGCTCAGTTAAATGTCTGCCTTCAGCTCAGGTCATGATCTCAGGGTCCTGGAATCAAGTTCCATGTCAGGTTCCCTGCTCAGTGGGGAGTCTGCTTCTCACTCATCCTCTCCCTCTAGCCCTCACCCCCCATTCATGTTCTTTCTCTGTGTCTCAAATAAATAAAATTAAATTAAAAAAAATTATCGCTTGAGACAAGGCCACAGTGAAAAGACCAGAAGAGAAAACCATGCCAGTGACAGAAAGGCATGAGGTCTTTTGAGAGGAATCAAGTGACCAACTACACACTCTGAACAAGTTCTATGTGATCAAATGGAAGCGGTCATTTTAACTGGGGACTTGAGATGTTAGGTTAGATTTTGGACTTTACGAAACTTGCATTACCTAATTTGTATGCACAGACAAATTCCTGCTATTTATTGTTTGTGATTGGGTTAACAAAATTCAACCAAGAGAAAATTAATTTAGTGATATTAAGTAGAATAGCAAAGTAAAAAGGAAGATGGAAGTAGACTGGATAGGAAAATCAATGCCAGGAACATTGCATATTAAATTCAGATCTCATTTGCTTGCCTTTTTCAGAGGAAGTCGGGAAGAAGTAGAACTGTCTGTCCTATGCCATCTAATAAAGTCTTGCCATATTGTTACTTTTGAATTTGTTTATCATACCAATTTGCTCAATAAATTTAGAATTTAGAGAGAAGCACAAGCTGTCTGTCCTCTGGTTTGAGAGTTAAAATGTAACAAGGACTTGCTTTCTAGAGAAGCAAATCAAGAAGCAAGCAACCCATCCCAAACTGGATTTTGTGAGATCGGCAGAATGAAATGTGTAGGAAGAGGTCAGGGACTGTATAAATCCTGGGATTAGATTTTAAAGTGAATACAATAACTCAGTGCCCAGCCATGAAAGAGACAGGGGAGGTGGTAGTTATGGTGATACTCTGACTCTTTTGCCAAATGTTAGGAGAGTGAAAAAAGAACAGAGAAATGTAATCCTGTTGTGTCTATCCTGAGAGCTTGAGAATATAAATCATTTGAAACTTACTCTGGTGAAATACAATCTAAAGCCCTAGTCACCTGAAATTCCTATCACTAGATTCAAGGGGAAACTTAGCTGTCAGTATCTCCAAACCCCCATTTTAATTGCTTAGATCGTTTCTTTAAAAAGACCAAAACCAAGGGAAAGACCAAGATTTCTCTCAGATTTTACTCTCAAAAAAGGAGCATTCACAGGTGGCCAAGAAATCTTGGTCAGTTCAGGAAATATTTAACACATGATTTTGTACCAGATATTGGTCTAGATACTAGACATATTGTGGTAAATTATTTTTAAGTGCAGAAGGACATAGAATGTTAGATACATAATTGTTAGGTACTTATAGTTGTGAAAAGTGAAATTCAAAAAAAAAGTTTCTATAAAAATGTTAGAGCAACATAATCTAGTTTTAGCTCAGAAAACCTTCTATGAAGAGCAGCTTAAAGTTTGTCCTTGAAGGATGGACAGTGATCAACTAGGTAAATGTAACTGTAAAGAGCATTCTGGGTGAGGCAACATCATACATCGGAGCTCTAAAGTAGAAAGTAACTTCATATATCCAAAGAACTGAAAGGAAGTAGCTGTAGTTACAAATACAGTAGAAGTGATGTAAAATAAGGGAGGCAGAGAAGGATGCAATTTGTAAGGAGCTGAAGAGCAAATAAATATGGAGCATGTGTGTGTGTTTGTGTGTGTGTTGGAGTATCCAGAGAAAGGGAGGTAGAAACTTTATATATATATGAACTTTACATATAGAAATATATAGAGTTATATAATTACTCGTAGTATTCATGTATATATACGTGTGTCAAATATTTATTATTATATAATATTATATTAAATATAATTAATATTTAATATTATTATTATAAAGATAACCTTGGTTCTTGGCCTTCTTGACTTCTCTGCAACTTATAATGGAAATAGTTTTGAAACTGGATAAGTCTTTGTGATATTCCCTAGGGCTGTTCACAAACACTAGTGTTTCCTTCCTGTCCTATGTAAGATTGCACCTCCCCTGACCCTTGAAGTTAGGCGAGGCCTCCCTCGTGACTTGCTTTGGCCTATACCATGTGAGCGGGACTATGGGTGTCACCTATGAAGATGCATGAAGGGCCACTATGCAATCCACCATGTCCTCTTGCCCTGCTGCAGCAATCATAAAAGCTTGTATAGAAATGGGTCCTCCATCAGCCAAGCCTGCACCCATAAGCAACTAAGA
Organism: Callorhinus ursinus; assembly: GCF_003265705.2. Taxonomy (NCBI): domain Eukaryota; kingdom Metazoa; phylum Chordata; class Mammalia; order Carnivora; family Otariidae; genus Callorhinus; species Callorhinus ursinus. The sequence continues at coordinate 4,616,377 of NW_027397138.1, forward strand.
TAAACAGAATCCTTGGCTTGAGCTCCAACAGAATTTTATGATTATTATACCAACAGGGTTTTTGATCATCAAATGCTGGTTAATTTTTATGATCATTTTATTCTCCTCTAATGCTACATGGACATTTGGAGAATTCTCATCACTGCATAATTGGCTTTCAAAAGAAAATCAATTGAATGGAAGGAATGCCAAGAATGGCAAAGTTAGTAAAAAGTAGAGCATGGTCTTCTCTTGTAGATGCCAGAAACCAGCTGCTCCTCCTGATTCAGCATACAGAAATTCTCGTACCCTGCCTATACACTCTAGAGCAATGGTTTGCAAAACAGATGTGGTGAAGCACTGGTGTGTTGCAGTCATTTGCAAGCTAAATCAATAATTTATTGTGAATAATATAGTAGTAACATTTATAAATCATTAACTTCAAATAATTAGAATGGATTCAAAATCATTCCTTTTAACTTGCATTCTATCACACTTCTCTGAATTGGGAATGAAGAGTATATGGGAATGTGGTTTGTCTGAAGCCACATCAGTGCATTGCCCACCAGGTCAGATTCCCTGGAGAACAATTAGGATTCTAGTTAGATGTATAACCATGAACAGGTTGCTATTCCTTTCTGAGTCTGTTTCCTCATTTACTAAATAGTGATAACCCTACCAGCCTACTTTCCAACAAGGGAAGCTCAGTGTACAATACAGGATAATAGATACAGTAGTTACGTATTAATAGGAAAGCTCTCTATATATGACAGTTATTATTGCTAAATAAGTAAGTAACTACCACTTGTACTAAGTACAACCAGGAGATAGAAACCAAAGTACAAATGTGCCTTCAAACTTTTCTAGTTGTGAATATAATTTGCACACAGGTTAAGAGATGTCTAATAAACTGAGACAGGCTGCTAGGTTGTAAATTCTAGCCTAGTGTAGCCACTCCAGAATTCCAAGGCAGGGTGGGGAGGATTGTAGAGCAGGGAGCCAGGAAAAGTTTCACCAAGGAGAAAGGATTGGAAGTGCGCCTTGACTACTAGGGAGGTTGCAGAAATGTGGCCATGCAGGAGCATGACATCATGAAATGTCTGGAACAACATCCTCACTCATGTCTACACTGGCCCTGTTGATATCCAGCTTCACATATCTGACAGAAAGATGCTCTTAAATTGACAGTGTAATTATTGCAGTCTTAATGCAAAAATTAGAAACACCAATTGTGGCTGCAAGGGATAATATTTGTTGAGTACTAGAAGTAAGGCAGAAAAGGATGCAAATTATAAGAGATAGGGCAAAATAGAAATGACATTGAGTGCCAATTCAGGGCCAAGCACTAGTAGACATTTTGCATATATATCATCTCATTTACCAGAAACCCTTGCAAAGTGGATATTATTTTCCTCAACATAGAAATGAAGAAACTGGGGCCCAGAAAGCTTAAGGAAAATTTTCTAGATTTAATAGCATAGAAGTAGTAGAGACAAGATGTTTACCCACAGCTATCCAACTCCAAAGCCTAGGCACATTTACCAGACCATTGTTCCTTCTCTCAAAGATTTTTCAAGCTACTGATAGTGGGAGTGAGAATGGTGGGGGAAGAAATTATACACAAATAACAAAATGTAAGACAGCCTCTGATGATACCATATAGTCAATACTTAAATTAGGATAGAAACTCTAACTGAGATGGAGTTAAAGTATAAGCAGACACACTTATCTTGGTAGGATGAGGTCCAGGACAGGTAGAACAAGAAGCTTATGTATGCCATGAAAGACTGTTTATTTTCATCTCTGCCTGGTGAACCTCAGTAATTGCCTTTAATCTCAGACTTAAGAGCAAGACGGCTCCAAGTGTCAGTCACACAAAGCAATGTATAGAGGGAAAATAAAAGATTCTTTCTTCCTGTGATTCAGTCTTAATAGCAAAGGAACTTCCCACTCGGACGTCCCAACAGATATTACTTCTTGCCTTATTGCCCATAAGTGGGTCACCTGCCCCATCCTGACTCACGTGTAGGTAAGGAGTGATGGGTTGTCCCAATAACACTAGCAACATTGATTGAGCACTTACTAGCTGCAATGTTCTATGTGCTTCCCATGGATTTAATTCTCCAAAAGCTCTATGATATGGCTGTTATTATTATTACCACTTTAAAGTTGAAGAAACTAAGAAAGAAAGAGGTTAAGTAATTTTCTAAAATCAGGAAATGAGCATGTGAATCAGGCAGGTCAAGTAATTGAATCTGTACTCAGTCTCTATGCTGTATTGCTTCATGTCGTTCTACCCTTAATCTCAACAGATCACTTTTAGAACTGGAAGTGAGGTCAGTGTTGCTGGGATGCTTGGTTACAAGTAAGGGAGATGAAAAACAAACAAACAAACAAAACCCTGAGGTATTACCACAAGAAGGAAGGACATATGCTTTGAGAGACCTGCAGATAAAGAGATTCTTCTATTCCTGAGATAGTCAGTGAAGATATCACTGAGGAGCAGGCATGGGACTTCTTTCTTTCTTTTTTTTTTAATTTATATTTTTTAAGATTTTATTTATTTATTTGTCACAGGCAGAAAGAGAGAGAGAGAGCACAAGCAGGGGGAGCAGAGGCAGAGGAAGAAGCAGACTCCCCACTGAGCAGGGAGCCTGATGCGGAACTTGATCCTAGGACCCCGGGATCATGACCTGAACCCAAGGCAGATGCTTCACTGATTGAGCCACTCAGGAGTCCCATGGGACTTCTCTCTAATGGATAGACAGGATTTCTTCTCTTTTATTAGATGAGTAGGTGAGGATTTAAAAAAAAAACTGCTCAGTTCTATTGAACAATTAAACAATAGAATAAGCACTATGTTAACAGTTTCATACGCATTTTAAACTTAATTTTTTAAAGATTTTATTATTTATTCGAGATAGAGAGAGCAGGTGAGAGAGCAGGAGCAGGGGAGCAGACGGAGAAGGAAAAGCAAACTCCCTGCTAAGCAGGGATCCTGACGTAGCGGGCCAATCCCAGGACGCCGGGATCATGACCTGAACCGAAGGCAGATGCTTAACTGACTGAGCCACTCAAACACCCCTAAACTTAATTTTTATGGCAACCATACAGTTATTTCTGCTTATCATGCCCATTTTACAAATAAGAAAACCCAGAGCTTAAAAAAGTTAAGGCCCAAAATACACCACTGGAAAATAGTGGGAATAGGATTCAAACCCGGTTCTGACTCTAAAGTCTAGCTCTTCTAAATGACATTAGATTTCATATATGATTTATATATAGGAACCTGAGAAAGGGAATCCCCACAATTCAATGCAAGCAGCAGCCCTACATCAATTCATGATTATAAACTCAATTGACCATCTAGGCAGACATCCATGTAAATTCATTTTCAAACCTTCTGACCTATCCAAAATCAATAAAAGTAAATTTGAAAATCTTTTTCATCTCATCATGTGATCCAAATTAAACGATTCACCTGTCTGTCTCTAGCTAAGCTTGTAAAGACGAGTAGAAATCAGGACTTCTATAAAACTTAGGGTCTTTCCCTTCTCCATCCTTTAACTGTTGCCCCGACTGAGTCCAGTCTTGCTGGGGACACTGAACCCTTCTATAAATCCACTTTGATTGTATTCACAAAGAGTAGCATTCCTTTGAAAGGCTCAAAGTCTGGGCCATGCTAGTCCACAGATTGCCTGTCAACAGAGTTTAAGTAATTATAGCAGGTAAGCTGTCTGGCTCCATTACAGACATTTAATAGTGGGTAAATAAATATTTTTATAGCGTTGGTGCTACTTTTGATGTTGAAACCAAAATCCACAAAAATCTTTGGGTACCATATGCTAAGTGCTGTCAAAGCAAAGAAAAATTGTCAGTCTCTTTGCAGTTCCAACTGTCACTTACATGGTAGCCTATAAAGTGGGGTATGTGCAACTGGGAATTCAACTTTAGTGGACATTCCTCTCATTTTAAATGGCAAATGAATACAAATGACGGTAATGACATGGCCATTAGTGGTGATCTCCAGATTAACGAATCAGTTTCACATCTGTTAGAATTTTTTGAATAGTCAACTTGAATCCTTTTAATGATTACTTAATTAAAGGGAATTAGAACTTTAGCAATATGGCAATTTAATTTAAAAAAATGGGAGAGAAGTGTCACAGCTACATCTTTCATTCATTTTAATTTGAGAAAATGTATTATCTTCTCAGAGAGTACCAAAGAGGAGCTGAAAAGCATTTTTCCCAAAAGAAAAGTGGGTTATAATAATATGAATCACAAAGTTGCCTCATATTCAGTTGTCATTTAGTCAATGTTATTAACTTGGTTTTATAATAGCTTAAGGAGGTAGATTCTCGTAGAGTAATTCAATCAGTAAGAGCATGTTCTTTAACCCCTGTTCCAGCAAATCTCTTCTATGGATTTTTAGGGCATGTGGCAAATGAGGAGAAATGCAAAGTAATTATAATGCTATACGGAATATCAGACTTTACAAGCAGTTGGAGCTGGGAGCTCATGTTTGTGCATTCATTGCTATATGAGCTTTCTAGTCTATCCATTTCAAGAGTTATTAGGGTATTTAAGATACTACTTCTAAATGTCACCCACAATTTTAATCCCCATATCTTTTCATTTCTTAGAGAACAATATATGTTGTAGGTCCAATTTCCCAATTGCATTGCCACTCTCCCTGAATGGTATGCATTTGGGGAAATGCACTGGGTCAAGGGCTCAAAACATTTGCTACTGTTTTTGTTTAAAATATGTTTGAGGGTACATCAGAATTTTTTTAATTCAAATACCAAAAACCCAAGAATAGACAATGCCCATTTTTCAAGATGTTAACCTGGTTTTTTGGATGATAGTTATTTGTATGTCAATGACAAAAGTATATACACCTTTTCTACTCCTAACCATGTCTATGCTTTTTTAGAAAACCTGGTTAGTGATTCAGTGCTTTTAAAGGGAAGCAGGAGCATCACTCCTTGGTGCTGAGAGACAATGAAGGACAGAAAGAAATAAGGATTACAAAGGTCTTGGGGCTAAAGGACAATGAAAGAAAGAAATGAACAAGGAACAAAATCTGGATTTTCTGGGATCTTCTGGGTCTCTCCTTTCAAATCTTGTGTATCTTATGTAAAAAAAATCTACCAATTTCATTTAATATTTTTTAAATATTTGATATTAAACTTCTCCCCTAAGATGAAACCATGCTCTGTTGAGTTTGAAGGAAAACAGGGAGACTGGGATACCTAGAGCAGCAGGTGAGTAAGGGATGCAGAGATGAAGTTGGGAAGGAAGCCAGGGACCAGGTAATGGTAGGACCAAGCCTATTAAGGACTGTAGATTTCTTTCTATCCTAACACAAACTCATTGGGGGCTTTAAGCAAGTGGATGATGTGATTTAAGTTTAGAGATCTAAAATTTTATTATATATTTTTAATGAAAAATCCAAATACACACAAAAGAGGAGAGAAGAATGCATTGAATATTCATATACCCATCAGTCATATTTAACAATTATTAAGAAGTTGCCATGCTTACAATTTTATCTATCCCATCTCATTTTTGGTGCTTATTTATTTATTTATTGCTGAAATAATGCAAATCCCAGATGTCATATTATATCACTTCTTCTTGCTGAGTATGTAGCTCTAAAAGCTATGATTCCACTCAACCAAGTTAGTGTTGCCTTGGTATATGTACTATTCAGTTTAGATTTAACTTTCTTTTTAAAATATAATCTCCACCAGCTACCATATTGGACTGAGATTTCAAACCCATTACACACATTGTATTTGGCTATTATTTCTCTTTAATCTCCTCTAATTTGGAGCAGTGCCTCTCTCCTCTGCCACCACCCTATTTTCACCATGACATACATGTGTTGAATGTATATGGTCATTTTTGCTATAGGATGTCTCACAGGAAGGATCTGTCTGCTTGTTTCATTGTGATGTCACTTGTTTCTCCTTTCTTCTTTTTTCTTCCTTAAATTTTTGTAACCAGAAGTTAGCTGAAAAGTCTTGATTGGATTTTTTCCAAATGAATGAGGCTGTGTACTTCAGGTTGCATTCCAGCATGGGGCATGGAGTGTCAGGTTGCCCTACTATTAGTGAGGTTAAGATTGATCTTTGTAATCGGTGGTGACAGCCTTATCCCTTGATTGTGAAATTCTCTATCAACATTTCATCTGATCATCCATTGATAATAATTTTTGCCTAAATCAATGATTTCATTAGGTATGCTAAATGAGAGTTTTCTAATTCTGTCAGCCTTTCCATATTTATAAGCTAGAATTATGTGCAAAAGAATTTTCTGTAAATATCAGGTGCTATTGTTCCCTTTAAATACATTTGTACAGGAAAGGCAAGATATATGTTGAAAATTTTTTCTTTAAATGACCATTTTCAGTGAAAGAACCTCATTCCCTGCTTACCAGCAATGTTATCTCTTTCTTCGTCTTTCTCTCTTTTGAATATCAATATATATGGATTATATATATATGGATATATATAGATTAAAAATAGATTATGTATGGATAATATATGGATTTTATATATTCAATATGCTTCAATCTGTTGTAATAATTATTGTTTTTTGACGCTGAAATTTTCTCAATTTTGTCCAATGAGAATCCCTTTCGTTAGGATATACTTTTGTCCTTTTAATACAAACTTGTTCTTCCTTGAAAGCTTATTTGCTTTCTGGCACAATAAAATGCTTCTTCTCATCTTCTGCATTTCCTGCAATCTGGGGGTAGCCAATCCTCCCAAGAAACTGAGTTCTTTTTAGTGAGGAATGATGGAGACCACTATCAAAGAGCAGGAGATATATTTGTTGCTATGACTTTATTATTGAATAGCTAGAAATAGGGAAAAAGTATTTTGAGCAAAATAATCAGAATTCATACTGGTATATCTAAATGGAATATTAAATAGTTGAATTTTATTTATTTTATTCTTATAACTCTTTTCTTTTAACTAAGAAATACTGGTTCCATGATTTTAAATAATGATTTAATTTTCTTTATCCTACAATGTATAAGATAGTTTCAAAATAGCAATACTAATATTGCTACTTAAAAGAAGACTACTAACTGAAGCTTAAGATTTCTTCCCAGCTCTACTTGTCCTTTGAATGTATTCCATTTTGCATGTATAGTCAAAATACTGTGCCTTGAAGTCACTTGAAAAAATATTTTTTATGTAGAATATTTCACCAACTTGATATATAATTAGGTTCATTCATTTCAATGTGCTTTCACTTTTAGGGATTGTTTTTCTACCTCTCAGTTTAATTTTACTTTTGAAATTGTGTTATCTTTGGATTATTCCAAAGTCAAAACTATATAACATGGTATGTTTAGAGGAATTTTGTTTCCATTGCTAATCCTTCCTCTTCCTTTGGGTAACATTTTTTGCTTATTTATACTTCCACTGTTAATTGCAAATGTAAGGAAAGGCATATATATATATATGTATTCATGCCATCCTCTTTCATTATTTATGTATAGGGGTCTTTCCATGTATATGGGTCTTTTTTATTCCTTTTTACCACTTCATGCTATTCCATTAGTATGGAATCAGTGGCAGTATTAATTAGCTTGTAATTTGATAGGATAATATATTGCAAGAGGGGTGGGGCAAGGGAAAAAGCAAGGAGACCAGTTAGAAGGTTATAGCAATAGATTACATGCAGGTAGCTGAACTAGGGTGATGGACTAGGTGGAGGTGATGAGAAGTGGTTAAAATTAGGCAATATTTTGAAGATGCAGCAATTTGGAGTTACTGATATCTGGATATGGGATTACAGAGTGACAAATCCACATTTTGTGCCCACACAAGGCAAGGAATGGAGTGCCACAAACCAAAGAAGGAACGAGTATGGATGTGGGGAATAGCAAATGTTCATTTGGGGACATATTATTTTGAGATTTTTTTAGATATGCAAGTGAAAATATAGATAATTAAATGTGTGAATTTGAAATTCAAGGGAGAAGTCTAAGATGGAGCATTAATAATTTAATTCTATCGTCACATTTTCCATTTAGCATTGTGATTAAAATTTGAAGTTTCTTTCCTGTCAGTTTTTGTTTAGATCTTGCCTCTGGCACTTACTATATGACCTTGAACAAGTCACTAGACAGTTGAAAACCATGTAGAACATCTATAAAATGATGGTAATAATAACACCTCAAAAATTAATAATTTGAAATTATATGTAACATATATATATAAAATACATAGAACAGTGTCTAGCATTTTATATACTTTTTTTTTTTAAAGAGAGAGATTACATGCTTGAGCAGGGGGAGGGGCTGAGGGAGGGAGAGAATCTTAAGCAGGTTTCACAACCAGCACAGAGCCCAATATGGGGCTCCATCTCATACCCTCAGATCATGACCTGAGCTGAAATCAAGGGTCTGATGGTTGACCAACTGAGTCACCCAGGCACTCCTTTTTCTGTTCTTTTTTTTTAGTAGACGCCACATCCAGTGTGGAGCCCAACATGGGGCTTGAACTCATGATCCTGAGATCAAGACCTGAGCCGAGATCCAGAATCAGACGCTTAACTGACTAAGCCACTCAGGTGCCCCTAGCATTTTATATACTTTTAATTAATCTTGGATAGTATAATTTTTATTATTCACTCTTCAGGGCAACACCAAGATTTATATAATTAATTCAGCACATGTTATTTTACTTCTTTGTCCACCGTTTGTGGTACCTATGTTCATTATCTGTTGGGTTATGGCAACATAAATATATATATATATCACAGCCCTGGCCATTGAAGACCTCATGGTATGACTATTCCCATATTATAATTGGAGAATTTCACTCAAAGAAAAGTTTGCACTTGTTTAAATAATGAGTTAGTGGAGTGTTACTTTCTCCCTCCAGACATACTTTGAACAAATTTGACCAAGCAACGATTGATGAAATCTGGGAGTAAATTTCAGTAAAAACCAAATCTGATTATATTTTCATTTTGTCCTGAATAAAAAGTATAGTCCTTCTATTTGGAATCCTGAACCTGCATATTGATTTATAGAACCCAACAAATGTGTACAAAGTCCTTGCCTTTCTGATCACATCACAATCCAATGGTAGCCCGTGTGATAGATCAATTGTTAGTTCAAATGCACAGAAAAATCAAACATAAATGATGAGCAGGCGAAAGCTAGAAGGCAATGGGCCTAACAAATCTTTACTTGGAATTTACTTAAATGCCTTAAAGAAGACTGGGTGAAGTGCTGAAAGGGAAGGGGCTTGATTTCTGCAATCATACAAAAAAGGAAACAGACGCTGAAGTGGTGAAAAAAGAGAGAATATTTGCAAATAGAAAGAAAGGACCTCTTTGTGCTTGAATTTTACATATATGTATTCTCTCAATAATACTAAGGACAATTATATTTATAGAAAAAAATTGAGGCTTTAGAGAGGATGAACAACTTGCACAGAGTCACTCAACTAATAAAAGAAGGAGTCCAGATTCTCAATCTTTGTCCCCATAGTCACCACCAGACTCTTGCTCTGCCTATCACCCTGCACTGCATGTCCAGAGAGGACTCAGAACTGAATGATTTCTTACTTTTGGTGTCTTTCCTTTTACTTCAGAGAAGCTGTTCATTTCATTTTCTTGTAGGGAAAGATTCTAACTTAGAGTGAACATCACTGTCGGTTGAAAATTTAATAGATATTTCCCTGATTAGTCTTCAAATCAATTCAATAAAGTAAGAAGGATTTTCCCTTAAAAATGAGGAAATCATGGCTTAGACATTAAGTAATTTGTCCAAGTTCTTACAGGTCACCCGGCAATTAAGGGAGAGGGAATTCTTTCTCAGGTTTACTGAATCTAAACATTATACTTTTCCTCATCCAACAGACCTCTTATGCCAGAGGTCAAATGAATTTGAGGAAAGTCAGCTTTTTATGACTTAGCTTCTGATTCCCTTTCTGCTTCTTATTTATCTTTTATGATGATACTAAAGCATCATTTCTATAAAGTCTCTTAAGACTGATTTGGGCAAGTTATTTACTCCCCCAGAGTGTTCCTATAGCAAATTGTCTATAATAGCTATTCTCTTTTCTCCCTGAATTCTGCTGTAATAATTTGTCTTCCACATTAGACAGTTACTCAAGGTCAAGAGGTTGCTTAACATACCTTTGAAACTTGAATGCACTAAGTGAATTTTTCTCTAGAATCAAAACATCATTGTTATTTAGAAGGCTGTATTTTTCGCTATTTTGCAGTTTAAAAACAAAACAAAAGCCTCTGTTGGGTATGATGAGTGAATCAGGAGGTAACAGAATGCATTTAGGATAAAGAGATATAATGCAACTTAAAATGCATTTGCATGGGGCACCTGGGTGGCTCAGTTGGTTAAAGCATCTGCCTTTGGCTCAGGTCATGATCCCCAGGCCCTGGGATTGAGCCCCACATTGGCCTCTCTTCTCAGCGGGGAGCCTGCTTTTCCCTCTCCCTCTGTGCACTCTCTCTCTCCCTCTCTGTCAAATAAATAAATAAAACTTTAAAAAATACATTTACAATGATGGGATCCTATGTGCAAAAGGGGAAAAATTTAAAAACAGAGCCTCATTGTTTACAGACTAGTGATGTATTTGGCTCAGGTGAATATTGATTATTTTGTTTCAAGCATTGACTGGAATGTAGAGATAACGGAGATGATTAGGTAACCCAGGTGCCAATATATATATTTTTAATTAAGAGCAAAGGATTGGTTAAAGGTAAGAGGAGAAAGAAGTTGGCATAAATGATTATTTTATAGTGTGTGGGGAATAGCTGAATGGATCCTCAAAGCTTGCCCTGAGGATCTGATGCTACAGATCAAAAGAGATAAGAGGTTTTCCGGTTGAAACATACAGATGTGTGAGACTGACTTCAGAGACCTCAGCAGGGGAGATTAGAGAGAAGGGAGTACCAAGGAGCCCAGAATAATTAATCTCTTCTGAGAGAATGTGGAGTTGGAAAGACTTAAAGGTTTAGTAAGTAAGTAAGTAAGTAAAGACTTAAAGGTTTAGTAAAGGTTTAGAAACTCCATATAGCTCCTATGCTATAGGAGCACGCAAGAAACTAGGATAGATACAATGTAGTAACATTTTACTTGAGGGACAGCTTGATGTAGTAGACAGGATATAGATTTAGGAATCACCTAGACCTCGCTGAAATCTGTTTGATCTCTCACTACTTGCTAACTTCTCTGAACCTTACTTTCTGGGAGGAAAGGGACAAGCAGAGGACCTTCAGTGGTTCTTTTGGAAGTATAGATGACACAATGCATGTGGAGAACATTACATAGTATCTGGCACGTTTCTTCTCTTCCTTCCACTCTCCGCACTTCCGTTTCTTTGTGTGGTATTAAAGCTTTCTCCTTCTTAGTACAAGTAGAGTAATGGGAGCAGATATTGGCATCTATTAGGGCAATACAAGAAAGATGAGATAACAAAAAGAAAATGATGTAATAAAATATCAACAGAAAATTATAGAGGCAGTTTGAAAAAAAAGTGCCAGAGCAGATAGTGTTTAGAATTATTTTATTGGTAAGGGAAGAAAACTGGAATTTAGGTTCTCACAGTGGGACAATGGTACACAAATGACTAAATCCTTCTCTTCTTCAGTCTTCTGTTTTTTGTATCTGTGGAATGAATACAATAACAAGTGGACATCTGTATAAAAACTTGGGAGAAGGTGGAATGTATAAGTCCATTAAAGAAGTTTAAACCCTCAACCATTGAATTATTGGTCTTCATCACATTAAAACTGAACAGGCTAGGTATGATTATTAGAACTCTGACCTATTGATTTTCTAACCCAAAATTCAGATTACCACATTTATAGGTGAGTTAATTTACTGGGTATATAAATAAAACATCTAAATCATTCTGCTATTAATGAGTAGGGAGCTAGACATAATACCTGAATACAACTAATTTAAATTTTTCCAAACAAAACAAATTATTCATTAAGACATCAGTGTTGTTATTAATCAAACATTGCCATAGAAATTCATTTTAAATGACACTTAAATCAATAACAAAAATAACATTAATAAACTCATAAATATTTATAAACATAAATTTATAAAATATTATTATTATTGTCATTATTAATCACAGTGCTAAAGTTATTTTTTATTAAGTACCACATTTGATATTCTCAACAATCCTGAAAATTGGTAGTGTGACCTCACTGTTCATATATAATAGATGAAAAAAAAAAAGATGCTCAGAATAGATTATTGGCTCTGAAAGAGGTCATAAAGTGAAAAAACAGAACCAGGACTTGAACCAATTCTTCCAATGTCAAATCTGTTGTCTGACTAGCTAAACTGAGCTTTGAGTAGGCACATTCAGCACTGGGTCTTTGGGGCTTCTGTGTATCAAAGTGTGAAATGTCACTAATGGGATCTGGCCTTTGAATTTCTGATCATTAGAAACTGTAAACCTAAGTCTCTTCCAGGCCACTGTTCCTAATTAAGTTCCTGTATTAATTTGCCAGGGCTGCCATAACGAAGTACCACAGAGGATGTGGCTTAAATAGTGGAAATTAATTTTCTCATGGTTCTGGAGGTTAGAAGTCCAAGATCCAGGTGTTGGCTGGGTTGGGTTCTGCTAAGTCCTCTCTTGGCCTTTAGATGGCCGTCTTTTTCTGGTGTCTTCACTTAGTCTTTCCACCGTGTCTGTATCTTAGTTCCCTCTTCATAAAAGACACCAATTATATTGGATTAAGGCCCATTCTTATGACCTCATTTTATCTTAATTTCTTCTTTAAAGGCCCTATCTCTAAATATGGTCATCCCTAAGTTACTGGGAGTTAAGGCTTCAATACAGGAATTTGGTGAAGACACAATTAGTCCCTCCCTTCTCTTTTTTCCCAATTTTATTGAGCAGTAAATGAAATATAACACTGTGTTAGTTTTAGGTGTACAACCTAATAATTTTATATATGCATATATTGTGAAATGACAGCCACAATAAGTTTTGTTAACATCCATCACCACACATAGTTACAATTCCTTTTTCTTGTGATGAAAACTTTTAAAATCTACCCTTTTAGTAACTTTCAAATATTCCATAGAGTATTGTTAACTATAGTCACCATGTTGTCTGTTACATACCCAGAACTTATTTAGCTTATAACTGAAAGTTTGCAACTTTTGATGACTCTTGCACCCTTAGCCCACACCACCCCCTCGCCTTCCACTTCTTGCAAACACCAATCTGATCTCTGATCTATGAATTTGTGTGTTTGTTTGTTTAGATTCCACATATAAGTGAGATCATACAGTACTTGCTTTTCTCTGATTTATTTTACTTAGCATAATGCCCTCAAGGCCCAACCATGTTTTAACAATTGGCAGGCTCTCCTTTTTTATAGTTGAAACATAAACACAAATTTATAAAATATTATATTTAATATATTTTATATAATGTGTAACTTTTATATAAAGTTACATATATTTATATGTGCATAATTATTTAATGTATATAATAGATCTATAATGTAATATTAATATATATTTAATGTATCTAATATATATTGAATGTATAGTAAGGGAAAATATATATATATTGATATAATTGATATAATTGTTATGTATAACTGATATAATATTGATTCATCCATCAATGGATACTCATGTTTGATACTATCCATTGTTTCTATATCTTTGCTATTATAAATAATGTTGGAATGAACATAAGGGTGCAGATACCTATTTGAGATAGTGATTTTGTTTCCTTCAGATATTCAGAAGTAATATTGTTAAAATGGCCATTCTACGTAAAGCAATCTATAGATTCAATGCAATCTCTATCAAAATTCTAATGGCATGTTTCACAGAAAGAGAAAAGAAAAACAATCCTAGATTGTTTCTCACTCTTCTCCTTCCTATGATGTAAACATTGATCTACTTTATTGTGTTCCATAAGTACCTTAAATATCTTTTTCATTTTTGTTTCTTTCTGCTCTTCTGATTGAATAATTTCCGCTGCCCTATCTTTGAGTTGGCTGACCCTTTCTTCCCCTTGATCTACTGTGATATTAAATCCTCTGTTGAATTTTTCAGTTCAGTTATTATATTCTTCAGCTCTGTGATTTCTGTTTGGTACTTATATTTTCTATCTCTTTGTTGAAATTCTCACTTTGTTCATACATTGTTCTCTTGACTTTCGTAAGCATATTTATGACCATTATTTTTAACTCTTTATTAGGTAAATCACTTAACACCATTTCATTAAAGTTGTTCAGCTTTGCCCTAGCTCTTGGTGGTCTCTTAAACCTTTGTGATTGCCCGAGCAGCCTTTTTGTTTTTAGTGGCTCCCAGTAGTTGAAGGTGAACCAAACCCTATCAGTGTCCCAAAGGGGAGGATCTCAGCACTTAGGTACAGATTCATTGGAAGTTGGCCCATCAGCAAGCAGTATTTATTTATTTATTTATTTATTTATTTATTTATTTATTTGAGAGAGAAAGAGAGGAGAGAGCACAAGCAGGGGAAGCAGCAGAGGGAAAGGGAGAAACAGGGATCCCGACATGGGGCTCGATCCCAGGATCCTGAAATCATGACCTGAGCCGAAGGCAAATGCTTAACTGACTGAGCCACCCAGGCACCCCAGCAAGCAGCTTTTAAAGTAGGTGAGTAAACCTCTTTAAGGGAAAGATTGGGGTTAGGTATTTCTGTCTGCTGCCTCAGCTCTGAGCCCTTGGGGTATAGACATGGAGAATCCTTGTGAGCTATTTCTTTGTTTTCCATAGTCTAGTTGGTTTCATGGAAGCAAGCCCTATTGGCTTTCAGAGCTAAGTGTTTTGAAGGCCCATCCCTCTGGTAGAAGTCTTAAAAGTTGGAGTATTAGATGTTGGGTCCAAACTTTTAACTCTTCAGGGTGAAGCTGGGAGTAGTGAGTTCTTTCCCAGTTATATGTCATAATGCCAAGCATGTGGTTTATGGAGAGTTGTGTCTCAGCCTCTCGTACCAGCTTTGATGTGAGGTTTGTTGTTGTTGTTGTTGTTGTTGTTTTTTCTCATTTGCTTGATGTGTAGGAGTCTCTCAGCAATTTTCTGTTTTCCCTCTGGGGGAATTGTTCCATTTATATCTGTAGATTCAGTGTGTCCATGGGAGTAGGTGATTTCAGGAGTCTCCTATATTGTCATCTTAGACTAGAGCACCCACTCCAGCTTTTCTTTCTTGTATTTCAGTAAAGTTCATCTATCTACCATTTGCCATGTGATCTCTTAGGTCTTGGTTGTGTGATAGGCTATCTCTGCATAAAAAGTTGTCAGAGATAAACTGAACCAAAGGGGAAAAGAAATTTGATGCAGAGGAATTTAGCACAACCATAAGAACCAATTTAGAGTCTGGTCCCAAAGAATGAGTTGGTAGAGTCTTAAAGTTCATTGGTTTGTAAGGAAGAGAAACCCAACTAACCTAACTTAACCAAACATAGGGAATTAAGGGAAATGTTTCTTCTTTTATTCAATTATTGACTTATTCATTTAACAATTATTTAAGGAGGTCCTACTATAAGCACTATCCTAGGTGGCACGGAATACAAAAGGAAACAAAGCATACTAAAATATCTACCCTTATGGAGATGACAGTGAAAGAATGGAAAGGAGAAGGAAATAAACACAAGTATATTAAATAGTTGGTACATGAGGTGGTGAAATGTACTATAGGGAAAAGTAAAGTAAGGAAAGAAAACAGGTGATGGATGAATAAGGGTGACATAGCCAACTCTCCCAGTTTGCCTGTAACTGAGGGAGTTGCGAAATATAAAGTGCTGAATGCTAAAATAAGATAGTCTAAGGCAAATAAGGATGATTAGCCAACCTGCTGCTAATTCAGAAAGGACTTTAACAGGAAGCATTGCTAAGAAGTAGTCTCTGAGAAAGAACATTTGACTAAAGACTTGTAGGAGGTGAGGGGTGATTCAGGTGTATCTATGAGAAGGTGACTCCAGGCAGAGAATAAGGAAAATTCTAGGACCATGAGGGAGATAAATGCCTGATGTGGTTCGGAAACAGCAAGAGGGTTGGAGTAGCTGGAATCGAGGAAGTCAAGAAGGAGAGTGATAGGAAATGAGGTGAAAAGAATGACCAACGACAGAGTCACAAAAGACCTTGTATGTCAGTGAAAGACATTGACTTTTTTTTTAAGAAAAAAATTATTTATTAGTTAAGGTTATACATTAGTTAATATTAATTAAGCAGAATAAATTAGTGTATTAATTTATTGCAGTCTGCCATAAATTGATATTATCTAAATTGATATTATCTAAATTGATATAGTATTAGCTCATATTATAATACAGGAAATTTATAATAGTATTCTCTTTTTTTGCCTTTTTTAAAATTTTATTATGTTATGTTAATGACTTTTAGTATGAGCAATAGTGGAGAACTACTGGGGGATTTTAAGGCAAATCTTGTCATATCCTGACTTAAATTTTAAAATAATCATTCTTGAAGCTGCTGAAAATAAACTTCAGAGGGCAGGGATGTAAACAGAGCAATTTAGGAAGTTATTATAGTATTTCAGGCAAGAAATGATGGCAGTTCAGAGCAGAGGGAAGTGGAGAGCTGTGATGTTGTTTATATTTTTATTTGTAAACTAATGGATACTGCTGATGGATGGATGTGGACCATAAGAGAAAGGGAGGAGTGAAAGGAAACTAGTTTTTATAACATTAGTGGCAATATTGACTATAGGAGTTAGAGAATGAATCTGTAATTCAGAGCAGAAATACAAATTTCTATGAATATATAGAAATATCCTCTACACTGACAGGAAGAAAGAATGTGTGCACAGGTGTGAGATGTGGAGGTGGGAGTTTGTGGAAGTTCTTTTGTAATTGTTTCTGATTTTTTAGGTTGTGGGAAGAAAGATTATCTGAGAGTAAGGATAGAGGATATGAGAACAGGGACTGGAGGTTTGAGAAGATAGAAAGTATAAAATCATCACATTGAGGTTGCAAGAGTAGATGGTCCAGGGAAAGGTAGCAAGATTGTTGGGAAGTATTAAGGCACCTTTGCACTCAGAAATCACTATACTAAAATAGATTCAGACAACATGGTTTTGAGTTTTTGTCTAGGTACTTTTAGCTGCATGGTATTAAACCTCGAATAACTGGGAAATTGGATTTAAAAACGATTGAAGTTTCAACAAAATGATTCTGGCAAAGTTAGAGAGAGGTAAGAAGGTGAGAAAATAAGCAAGGGACTTATTTAATGATCGACCTTGGAATTTAAGTAGGGCCAAAGGGAAACGAGAAGTTGAGGAAGTTAAAAAGATGGTAAGAAGAGTGGGTATGGGCTTTGGTGTGGTGGAAGGGTTACTAAAATGAGGGAATGACAGGAAACATATTTGTGGGTTATATCACAGATTTCAAGAGACTCAAAGGGCCTCCCATATACTGGGAGTCAGATATGAGAGCTTACCCTCTCTGTGTTTTTGAGATTGCATGGTTTCTCATTTGTTTCTCTTTGCATGCCTGTTTCATTCTTTTCTTTGTCTCTGGAGAGTTACTTTCTCTTTGTGGCTTATCTTGTGTTATACTGAACCCAGCAGTACATGGAGTCCCAGTTCAAAAGTCCTAATGAGTCCATGAGAGAGAGTATGTTTGGTCTGACTTGGCTTGAGCCCTCTTCCCATCAGTTGATACCAGAGGTGTGGTATCATACATCCCACTATCATTCAGCTTGTGTAATGAAAACTGACTTTTGAGAAGGGAGCACAAGTAAACGTCTTAATAAAAGAGGTTAGGAAGAAATAATTATTAGAGGACGTTGTTGACATTTCATAAAAGTCAATGGGACATTAAGTTAATGGTCATCATGGACTAGTTTCAGACTAGGGTGACTGAGAAAAAGGGAGCTATGGTTTTACTATTATGTTGAGTCTTCAAGATAGTGGCCCTTTGCCATACCTTGGTTGAAAATGAGTTGACATTTCCTATGGATTTTTCAGTCATCTAAGGCACACTTGTCTTAGTCTTCTCTCTTCCATATCTCACTTTTTAGGGCTTGCCTCAAGTTCCACCTTTAAGTTTCATTTCCCTGACTCTTCCTGTTCACTTGATCTTAGCCAAAAGGCCAAGAAGACTCTTCCTGTTCATATGATTTCCTGAACCCTGAGTAATATATGGTGTCTATACCATTTCTTTAAATCTTAATCAAGTGCAATTTGTCATTAGTCTTCCTTGTTTCTCATGTACTCTTCTTATTCCTAAGTAGATGGTGGTTTCCTTAAGAAAAGAATTTTTTTTTCTTTGCATCCTCTAAAATTCAATGAAAAGTAATATATATTAAGCACCTTTTATATGCCCATACCCAGCTACACATTTAGATTCAATTTAAATCAGTGAATAACCACTTACTTTAAACACACACACACATACACACACACACACACACACACAAACTATAGATATAAGACACTACAATAACCACAATGGAATATATGAAAATGAAGAAGATATAATATATATGGTACCCTCCAAGACTTTTCATATAATAGAGGTT
Source organism: Callorhinus ursinus (assembly GCF_003265705.2). Lineage (NCBI taxonomy): Eukaryota > Metazoa > Chordata > Mammalia > Carnivora > Otariidae > Callorhinus > Callorhinus ursinus. Next base: position 4,634,909 of record NW_027397138.1, read on the forward strand.
CTCATATAACTTAAGATGAAAAATTACTATTTATTAGAAATTATGGTAAATAGGGAAAGTCTTAAATCTGGCATTGGACATATGATTAGGGAAGAGGAGCATTTTAAAATGAGATAAGATGGTTGAGCAAAGCTCTTATCAGAAAGATATCCAGGCACTAATTTATGGAGGTTCTTGAATGCAATGTAAAAGATCTGGGACTTTCTTCTCTAAACACTGGGAACCACCAGTGGATTTTGAACAGTGGGGTACTATGATCAGAATGGTGCACAGGATGAGCTCAAAATAATTGATAATTATCTAATAGTTTTAAGATGAAAGGTACGATTACGTGAGTGAAACACTGAGGAAAACAGACACAGTGATAAACTGAGTATAGGTGAGATTTTACTTTATATCTTGATCTCAGCAAGACTTTTATATATTTCCTACATGGCATTGGCATCAATACACTGAGAAAACTTAATTAAGAAATGTAGTATAATAAAAAAGAGATGATGGTGAAAATCTTGGGTTTGAATTCTCGCATCAGCCTTTGTTAACTGTGAAGTTGGCCAAGTTATTCTATTCTCATTACCATAATTCTCCCATCTGGATAACCTTTCCTGGATGAAAATCCCAGTTCTGTCACTTACTAGCTATAATACTGAGATATTTCTTAACCTTTTTGTGCCTCAGTTTCTCCATCACTAAAATAATCATTAAAATAGCACATACCTCACAGATTTACTGTAAGGATTAAATATGCAAACATGTAAAACAATTAGAATATGACCAATACATGAGAAACACTCAATATTACTTATTATCATCTGTGCTGTTGAGATGAAAATCTCCTTTCACAGGGCTGTTGAACAGAGTAGGGTAGGCATAATGTGGTGTCTGTGATATGGTGGGTGCTAAATAAACATTAGATCAATTTGAATTTGAATCTGGATGAAACACATTTTCTCATTCTCCTCCCTGGATAAGCAGGCTCTCAGGACATGGATTTGGGCTGAAGAGGTCCCAGAGGTCAGGGTAATGATCACTGGGTACATGGTTTGGATAAAAGGTGTGAAGCTGAGACAGTGACAAAGAGAGAAACTAAAAATAAAGTGAGACACATAGTACAGAGTGAGCAGAGAGAGAGAGTATTTTGATTTCAGATAAAGGGATAGGCTTCAAAATTACTGGATCACAAAAAAGGTTTTGAAGGATAAGAGAGATTGAGACAGTGATGAAGAGAGAGAGGGAAAGAGAGAAGAGAAATTCTTTAGTTTTACTGGCTTATAACTGCTTAGACTTTTAAGGCATTGACATGAGGCAGATACCATTGACCAAATAGTTTGCCAGTGCATGTCCAATAGCCTGTTCAGCTGTTGGGAAAGGAGAAGGGCTTTTTGATTAACCGTTTTTCCAAAGAAGCAGATGGAGGTAGGGAGCTCCTGAGAAAGAAACGGTGTTGGAAGGCACTTCCGGTCTCTCTACCCTTATTGATTTCCTCCTTTCTACCAAGGAGGAATGACATTTCTGATTGATGAAATTGGAGCAGAGGTAAACTATATCCTGGACTTTTGGGTCTTGCTCCTTCTGTCTGGGAACTATTTGTATTAGGTGGATTAAGTTCATCCTCACTATTCCTCTTATCATAGTTGGCCATCCATACTCCCCATGTACCTTGCACCAGACACAGACATCCGTGAGGAAGCCACACTTTCACAGTTGCACTGTCTTTGATTCACTTCATTGAGGAAGGAATTACGGTGTCCTCCAATGCCGCTTTATTAGGGAACCTGCACTTTAGGTTATAAGACTGACATTTCATTGTAACTCCTATTTAGTTCCAGTTTCTATTTATCCAAATTTCCTATCTCATGGCACCATATGTTGGGGCTTAGCGTGTTAATTAATCAAACCCTTCCCCTAGTATCACCACCTACTGATTTAATCAGTTTGAGATGAGTCAGAGATGGGGGTGGAGAGTGGGACTGGAATTCTTCCTGATGCTCTTCTCTCCTAGGCATGAACAAGTTATCTCCCTTGGAGAAAAAAAAGTGGGGGGGGGCAATGAAGGATTGGGATAAGTGTCATTCCTCAACAAGAACCAATTTGAAATAATGGTGCCTGGATGTCACATATAGATAAAACTTTAAGTTCCTTATCTAACCATATAGTTCTAAAATATTGTTATTAAAATCCAAATTATCCACTAACTGCAATAAACCTAATGTGATTTGAACGGGCTGGAGACAACACAGGAATTAATTTTAAAATGTTTCAAAAGATGCCTATTTATCTTTTTATGTACTAATCAATAGAGACATTTTATGTCCTTCTATTCTCTAAAATAAAGTCATGTTCATAGAGAGATGCCAGAGAGCAAATTGATCAAAGACCAACAACAAAAAGAATTGATAAATATAAATGCACCTTGTTGGGCTCTCTGGGTGGGTGTCATGAGACTTGTATTAGATCCAATTTAATTAGCAGCTTGACTCTCTCTCAGAATGGTGTAAATAGTATGGGAAATTTGCAAATTAGGCCAGTTTGAGAGATACAGCACATACTAAGAAAAATAGATAAATTGATCAGAAAAAGAAGTAGGAAAATGACTGCAGAACAAATAAATTAAATGGAAATATTCATCAGACTGCATGGAGTATAAGACTAATTATTTTAACAGATTGAGAGATTCTATAAAGGAAAATTTTCAGAATTTCTCTAGATGGCAAATATGGCCTTTAATTTGTGAACTTTTTACAAAATTCTGTCCAAATAAAGCTTTCTTATTCTGTTTTTAAAAACAGCTTAATCGAGATATAATTCATATTCCAAAATATTCACCCATTTAAAATGTACATAGTGGTTGTTAGTACATTCACAAAATAATGAGACCATTACCACAATTTACATTTGCCTAATTTTCATCACTCCTAAAAGAAACCCTATACCCATCCCCTGAAAACCATCAATCTGCTTTCTGTTTCTATGAATTTGCCTATTCTGGACATTACACATAAATGAAATCACATAATATATGGTGTTTTCTGGCTAGTTTCTTTCACTTAGCATAATGTTTTCATGGCTCATCATGTTATGTTATCAGTACTTTCATTCCAATTTGTTGCAGAATAGTGTGCCTTTGTGTGGGTGGATATACCACATATTCTGTATCCATTTATCAGCTGATGAACAATTGGGCCCTTTCCATGTTTTTGCTATTTTAAACACACTGCTATAAATATTCATGTACACATTTTTATGTGGACACATGCTTTGACTTCTCTTGGGTATATACTTAGAACTCATTTGCTGGCTCATATGGTAACTCCTTGTTAACATTTTGCAGAAATGCCAAATTGGTTTCTAAAGCAATTGCACAATATTATATTCCCAACACCAATGTATGAGGGGTCCATTGTCTCCATATCCTCACCAATACTTTCTATTGTCTCTTTTTTATTATAATCATCTTAGTGATTATGAAGTGGTATCTCATTGTGTTTTTGATTTACCTTTCCCTGATGACTTATAATGTTGAAGGTGTTTTCATGAGTTTGTTTGCTCCCTGTACATACGTCTAGTGAAATTTGTATTCATATTCTTTGCTTGTTTCTTAAAAAAAGGGTCATTTGTGTGCATATTATTGAGTGGTAAACATTCTTTACATTTTTTTTTTTTTACTAAATCCCTCATCAGATATGCAGTTTGAAAATATTTTCTCCTATTTTGTGGGTTGTATATTTACTTTCTTGAAAGCATTGCTTCAGCGCAAGTTGTACATTTTGAAGCCCAATTTATTTTTTCTTTTTAGATTTTATTTATTTTTCATTTGAGAGAAAGAGAGTTAGAGAGCATGAGTGAGGGGAGGAGCAGAGGGAGAGGGACAAGCAGACTCCATGCTGAGCATGGAGCCCAACACGGGGCTTGATATCATGACCCTGAGATCATGACCTGAGCTGAAGTCAAGAGTCAGATGCTTAACAGACTGAGCCACCCAGGGGGTCCCTTTTTCTTTTATTACTTGTCCTTTTGGTATCATGTGTAAGAAAAGATTATCTAACACAAGGTCACAAAGATTTATGCCTACATTTTTTCATAGAATTTTATAGTTTTAGCTCATACATTTATCATGTTGGATCCATTTCAAGTTAAATTTTGTCTATGTAATAGGTGGGAGTCCAATTATTTTTTTTCCCATATGGATATCCCATTGTTCCAGTGCCATTTGTTGAAAAGACCATTTTCTCCTCATTGAATTGTCTTGGTACTTTTGTCAAAAATCAATTGACCATAAATGTAAAGGGTTATTTCTGGACTTGCATTTCTGTCCCACTGATATTTCTATCTTGATATATCAGTGAGATAGAACATATCACTGAGATAACAGTGATAACAGGGATAATGGATAATAATGGGATAGAAAATACTTATGTCTATCCTTACGCCAGTACTACACCGAATTGATTGCTATACCGGTTTTTTAGCATGCTTGGAAATCAGGTAATTAAAATCTTCAACGTTGTTCTTTTTTTCAAGATGTCTTTGACTATCTGGGTCCTTTGAATTTTTTTTTTAAGTATAGTTGACACACAATGTTACATTAGTTTCAGATGTCCAACATAGTGATTTAACAAGTTTATACATTGCTCTATGTTCACCACAAGTGTAACTACCATCTGTCCCCATACATTGTTATTACAATATCATTGACTATATTCCTTATGCTGTGTCCTTTATTCCCTAACTCATTCATTCTGGAAGTGGAAATCCATATCTCCCTCTCCTCTTCACCCATTTTACCCAACCCCCCCACCCCCCACCCTTCTGGCAACCATCAGTTGACTCTCTGTACTTATAGTCTGATTCTGCTTTCTGTTTGTTTATTCATCTGTTGTTGTTATTATTGTTTTTAGATTCCACTTGTGAGTGAAATCATGTGGTATTTGTCTTCCTATGTCTCAGTGACGTATTTCACTTAGCATAATACCCTCTAGGTCCCTTGCATTTGATATGAATTTAAGAATCAGCTTATTGGCTTAACTGGCGGCAGGGGGGTAAAATGTCAGCTCCAGGAGCCTACCATGAGGCTGCTGGGCCTTCCTCGGGGCCACCATACCCCCATCCCATGAAGAGATAGTGGCGGTCAACAGTCACTTCCCCATGCCTTCTGCACCAGTGCTGTGGCTGGTCAGGGGCTGGTGACGGGTGCAGGTGGGAAGGGCGTGAATCCTCTGGTACTACACCCAACCAGTGTCCATCCCCAATGCCAGTGCAATTGCTGTGCAGATGGTCTGCATGCAGCAGCTGGTCTCCTTCCACAACTCCACCGCCTAGTCCAGATATGTTGTCCTTCCTGCAACAAGAAGATTGTGACTAAGCTGTCCTGTAACACCGGCACCCTCACCGGGCCCTGCTGTGGGAACCTGTGACTGCTGGGGTGCATTAGCAGCCTGCTGCTTCATCCCTTTCTGTGTGGACACCCTCCAGGTCGTGGACCTCCGCTGTCCCAACTGCAAAGCTCTCCTAGGCACCTACAAGCATTTGTAGGACTTGGCCAGACCTGGAAGGAACAGCATATTGCAGAAAGTGCTCTCTGACTCTCACCCAGTCCTGCCCCTGGTGGGGGTTCCACCTTGGTGATCTCATCTCTCCAGGGGCTTCACCTTTGTGTCTTCTCTTGGGGAGAAGATATCACAAAAGTAACACACCTCCAACCCCCCCAAGATTGCTGCTTGGAGTCATGCACAGGACATGCAGAGACATTCACCTTGAGTGTCGGTTCAAGGGTTTCCTGCCTACTGTGACCTCAATCACCCCATCTAACAGTGACCATTGCCCTGTCTGAATATCTTCTGGTGATTTAACATTGGCCAGCTTCCTTTCTTGCCTCTGTAGCCCTTTCTGGGGGCAGCCTCAAACTGAGAAGGCACAATTTCTTTATTTTTGTGACTGTGCTGGTCTGAATACGGCTGACCAGCCTTCAGTGTCTGCTGTCATGTTCATCTATTCCCACTTCTGATGACAAAAATCTTGCCTTATAAACTAAGGGCTTGGCTCTCAGTGCAGGCTTTTCATTAGCACACAAATTCACTTTAATTTCTTAATTCCTTTTTAAGTACAAGGAGGAGCTATTCATACTCATGTGACACACATCCATGAGGCCATAAGTGCATCCTAGAAATGTAAGGCTGGGTCTTATCGTGGATCTGCCTTACCTCAGTTCTTTGTACCAGATCCTCAGCTACATTCCATGAAGGGCTTTTTTCTTTAAGAGGAGCTATTTATATTTACCATGTTTGTGACCGCTTTTGGTCATAAACACCTTTGAACATAATCTTGAAAGGAGGGATTTATAGAACCATTTTTCTTAACCATATGACTATTAACATTTTCCCATTTGCCAATGCACTCTCATTTTGTTGCTGTTAACAGAAAAAGTAATGGATAATTTTATCCACTGCTTCTACTTGGGTTTAGTGTGGTTCTTAAAAACCTCTATTAGTGGGACCCTTTTGGGTTCCCAGTGGTGTGTTTAGAAAGGCAAAGGAAAGCACAGTTTCAGCACATCCTGGTTCCATGCTGCTGGAAAGCTTGGGAACCTGACTGTTTCAAAGGGGGAATCTAAATTCTGATTTTATTTTTTAGAAATAAAATTTGTATAACATCTGAAGACATGATTTCTAGGATTCAGTCAGCAAACTAGAGTTCTCAATTAGTGGCTGTGTCATCTTTGAAATCAAGACAAAGCTAGGCTCAACTTTCAATAGTCCCCATTTTCATAATAAATAGACATAGGAATGCACATGAATAATATTATGTAGAAATCAAGTCTAGACCTTGAACAAATATTTGTCATAACCATTGATTCAGCTTGTTCGTTTGAGGTTTTGAAAGTTCAATAATTATTTTCGCAATGAATATGGATACCACGTAGTACTTTGGTGTTATCTGCTTTTAAAAAATAAAGTCTTTGGTTCACTTGGTGGGAAAAAAAAAAGATTCAGCTTGCCAATTTTTGCAAACAATAATAATAAATAAATAACTCCAGCTGGCATTTTGATAAGAATTTTCTTGAATCTGCATATATATATATATGGGGATTATTGCCATTTTAACAATATTAAGTAAGACCTCCAATTCATCAACATACATGTTTTTCATTTATTTATCTTTTTAAATTACTTTCAATAATGTTTTGAAGTTTCAGTATATAAGTCTCATACTTTTGTTAAATACATTCTTAAATATGTAATTTTTGGATGTTTTTAAAAAGGAAACATTTTTTATTCTATGTTTGGACAGTTCATTGATATTTGTATATTGATCTTGTATCCTGCAACATTTCTGAAATTTTTTAAATTACTTCAAAGAATCTGTGAGTGTCTTAGGATTTACTAAGTATGTAATCATGTCTTTTGCAAATATAGTTTTTTCCTTTTCAATGTGGATACATTTTAGTTATTTATTTAGCCTAATTGCCCTGTGTACTGGGTTGACTAGGTTCTTCAAAATTCATGTCCACCAGCACCTCTGAATGTGATCTTATTTGGAAATAAGATCTTTGCAAATATAACTGGTTGAATAAGATTAGGACATACTGCCTTAGAGAAGATCCTAAAGCCAAGGTTTGGTGTTCTTACAGAAAGGCCATGAGAAGAGATACAAACACAGAGACCAGGAAAATGACCATGAAAAGATGGAGGAAGAAACTGGAGTGAAGCAGCTATAAGCCAAGGAAGCCAAAGATTGCTGGCAACTACCAGAAGTGAGGAAGAAGCAAAGAAGTATCCTCCCCTACAATCTCCAGGGAGCATGACCTTGCCAACTTCTTGACTTTTAGCCTCTTTAACTGTGAGAGAACACATTTCTGTTATTTTAAGTTACCCAATTTGTGATACTTTGTTGTGGCAACCTTGGGAAATTAATGCATAATAGAAAAGTCTATCACTAATTAGCTCAGAGTCACTGAGCAAATAATTTAAGTTTTCTTGTGTCCTTTTCATTCTATGAAATGAGATTATGGAAAACCACACATTATAAAGTGTGAAATGCATAATTTTTTAAATTAATACTAATAAATTTTTAAAATCTTATTTATCATTATTGTTGCAGTTGTTGCTGTTAAGTGAAACTGTACTAGTGGAGCTTCTATCTAAAAAAGAATCCTAAAAGAAGTCAGTCAGTTCTCCTATTGAGAAAAATATCATAGACAATTAACACATCAGTTTGACAATTTCCTCTATGTGTTTTTGGCTGAATTTGGATTCTCCTCCTTGATTATGAACAGTTTCATGCTCTTCTGATTATAAAATATAAATTAGACTAGGGGTGCCTGGGTGGCTCAAATGGTTAAGCATCTACCTTCAGCTCAGGTCATGGTCTCCGGGTCCTGGGATAGAGCCCCACATTGGGGTCCTTGCTCAGTAGTAGTCTGCTTCTCCCTCTCCTTCTGCCTCTCCCCCTGCTCATGGTCTCTCTCTCTCTCTCTCTCTCTCTTTGTTTCAAATGAATAAATAAAATCTTTTAAAAAATATATAAATTAGACTATTCTACAGGGACAAATATTATGTTTAGTGAACATCCATCCCATCATGGATCCCATCTTCTTCTTAGACGGTCACCATCTCCCCGCCTTATCGCTGGGATGATATTGTTTGACTCACCAAGAGTGCATTCTACAACATCAGTTGAAACTGCAGCATGGTTCTGACCATTCCCGAATGCAACATAGCCAAAATCATTAACAGGACAGGCTCTGCTGCTAACGGCTACTTGTTTTCTTCCTGTCAAGTTTACATTTCTTAGGGTGAGAAGCTAGGTGAGATGAAATAGAGCAGGCTTTTAGAAGGCTCTTGACAGATGGGTTCTCTGACTGTTTATAGCCTAGGAGGATCAATAGAAATCTGTCACACACACACACACACACACACACACACACACACACACACAATCCTGCTCAAAGTAATGAGCATTGACTAATACAATTTTATTTGTACCCCTGCAAAATGTTTCTGGTCAGAGGTCAGTATCTGTGGGCAAATGCTTGCCTCTGGTATTTATTTTCTAGTAGAGGTTGTTGGACGGCTCCCTAGAGGGAGATTATGAAACATTTAAAGAACGTATACTGTAATTTCCTCCTACCATGGCCCATCTCACACATATACATATTCAAACATGTTTGTTGAGAAATTCTTGCACTTCAAAGAACAAGCACAGAACATGAATTCTGAAATCAGGCAGATCTGAATGTTCCACTCACTAGCTGTGTGACCATTCAAAACCCCAGTTTTCTGATTTATTAAATGGAAATTAATAGTATCAATCTCAGGGGTTTTTGCTGATTTTTTTTACAAGTTCATGTCCTCCTTTAGACTAAACTCTTTGAGGAGAAGTCCTTAACATCTCCCGCATCTAGAATAGTACTTAGTATATGTTAAGCATTCCAAGTATGTGTTAAACATTCCACTCTTGCTGAATGAAGGATGGCTGATGCTTAAATTAGGTTTGCTTCTTATATAGTGTTTAGTTTTTATCAAATTACTTCACTTCTCACTGACTCTGTTTCCATATATGAGAACTATAATAGATAATGTACAAAATAATGTCTTAGTCTCTGCCACTGTTAATATTCATGAAGTTACTGATTACTCCTAGTGGGGGAAAAGTGGGGGTGCCTCCATATGATGGTTTCCTTATTTGGATTTAATTTCACAGCCATTGGACTTTTTCCTCAATGCTTGCTCATTTGTATCCAAAGGCATGTGCTTAGCTGAGTGAAGTGCAATCCAGCAGAGCCTGTACTATTTAGAAGAACCTTAGATCTTTATTTGAAATATATTTCAGGAGACTAAGAGAGTCAAGAATGAGGAATACATCATCACTTTGTCATGATATACATAGGCATTATTTCAATACTTTTTACCTCATTTGCAGAATAATCACATTTCCTTGCATCTGGGGGGAAAAAATCAGAGTGAGCCAAAGTGATATTGCCTTTAGGCAAAACATATGCTTTGTGTTTATCAAAGTTTTCAGCAATACCTACATAGGCTCTACTGATAATCCATTTTTAAGCCATTCCTGATTATAGCATTTCTCCCTTTAATCCAAAGTATCTTAAGCAATGTATCTAAGCACTACCTCCTTCCTCCCATCTTAGACTGCAGGAGTCAGGAAATGGAAGTTCTGATATTTTCTTTTCCCACCTTAGAAGTTGGTCAATTCCAAGTTTATTTAAGGGAAAGCAGAATGAGTAAAGGTATATACTTTTCACACGGACTAACAAAGATGCAATCTTGCCCTCTAATTGAGGATTCAGAGAGAAAGCTCTGTGGTGTCATGAGGTATCATACATCCAGGAAACAAGTGGCAGCTGGTTGCTGTGGAGGTAGCTAATGTGCAAATTTGCTAATTAGAGAAATGCAAATTTTAAAGACATATTCTGTCTGGAATATGGAGCCATCTTGAAGCAATCAGTGTAGGAATGGTCTTAAAACGGTTCACTTTTGGGGGATCTTGGAGCCAAGAGGTGCTTGGTTTACACTTATTGGTACATACTGAAACAGTAGCTACTGCTCTAGATGCAGAGTTTAAATACAGGAGTGGTTTCAATTGTAGAGCAAAGAGAGGAATCTGAAGGACCTTTAACCTGGGTCCCACACTTGTGAAACCATTTGCCATCATGGCATCTCCTATATTCCTATCCTCTGCCCTGCCTTGATTCAATCTCAGATAGTTCAAGGTGCACAATGTGCTGGTGGTACAAGAAGGAAATGGGTTAAACTAGGAGGAAAATAGGGTTTAAACTACTGTAGAGGGGTGTCTGGGTGGCTCAGTTGGTTAAGTGTCTGCTTTCATCTCAGGTCATGATGTCAGGGTTCTGGGATCGAGCCCCGCATCAGGCTCTTTGCTCAGCAGGGAGTCTGCTTCTCCCTCTCCCTCTGTCCCTCCCCCTGCTTGTGGTCTCTCTCTCTCTATATATAAATAAATAAAATCTTAAAAAAATAAACTACTGCTAGAGACACAAACAAATTTAAATAAATACTCAATGGTGTTTTGTTTTGTTTTGTTTTGTTTTGGCCTAATGACCTGTAGATGTTTTTCCCTTACTGAATTAACTGATTTTTGACTGATTGTTTTTGACATATGTCTGCCTAAATATCTGGCTTCTAGTGTTGAAGTTTTAACTTAAATTCACTGATTATCAGAGTATAGGTCAATTGTTCTTAATTTCAAGTTTCAAGATTCCATGGAGATTCATAAGGAAATCTAGAAACCTAGAATTTTAGGCAGTAGTGTGTGTTAAAATGCATGTACATTTTTCTAAAGAGAAGGTTAATGGCTTCCCGTATATTTTTCATAAGGGCTGAACCTCAGCCTCCAAATTTAAGAAGAGTGTTACTGTGGTCTCATCACTAATATTGTTCAGGCAATCCTGAATACAATGTCAGTCCACTTCTCCTCAACTCTCTCATTTGCATTTACCAATGCATGATGTGCAGGGAGGTCACATGACTTCCAATGTATCATAAGCATAGATGTCAGGAATCACAAGTCCCTGCTACCATTATTGAATCCTGTAGGAATGTTGTCTTTGCCATAGGAGGCCAGCTGTGGGATGGCCTTACTTATCTAAGCAGAGACACAAGAGAGCTGAAGCGAGGCCTAACATTCCCCTCAAGAAGGCAAATAGTGCCTCCTCTCATGGGCATTTCTCTGTTCCCCGTTTCTTTTTCTCTTTATTTCCACAGCACTCAATTCCAGAAGTGAGAGTATTTGTTGTTGTTATTATTGTTGTTGTTGCTGTTTGTGTATTTGTTTTAAACAGAAGTAGACTAACCCTGAATCTAGAAGTTTAAGGCAGTTTCCTTGTTTTGGCTCTACCTTCTTCTGACACCATGACCTTGGCTGGCTACTTACTTCATCCTGCTGTACTTCAGGCACCTTAGCTGTAAAATGAAGGTTATAATTCATGCCTTATTTTCTTTCAAGGTTGCTGGGAAGATCAAGTGAGGTGATCGAGAAGACTTGTGAAAAATAAACTTTCTGAAAACATACGTGGATTATATTTATTTTACGACAGTCCTATTGTCAATTTTTTTACATGGGTAGAGAAAACTATTTAGAATGCTTGATTTTTATTAATGAAATGGCTCTTTGAACTATTTGGAAACTTGGCTTTTCATATATCTCTGCTGAAATAGAAAAGCTTACCCAGGGATGGGAGAGTAGGCATGATGATAGTTCACTGTTCATGTTTTGGTGGCTGGGAAAAGCAAGGCTCTCTGTTTGTTCAGAATTTTGTGTATGGTTAGTTTTTTTTGTATTATACTTATTTATGTAGTTATATATAACTTATATAATATATATAGCTATAGTTTATATTATTATTATATAGTTATATTTATATATAGTTATTAAAAGTGTTACCTTTATATATATATATTTATATATATTTCCAAAGCTAGTTCCCATGGAGTTCAAGAGAGGAATATGTATAGCTTTGGCCTCTTGAGAAATGTTTCTTGAAAATTATCCATATTAAGAATTGGGAAAGCATTGCCAGCCCTGTTTAATTCTGTCTCACAAGGTACCACGTGATATTTTGAGAGGGGCTGCCCTCTTATAGGGAAAGTTTCACACAACTATGAGTGGGCTTGCTGCATGGCATCTCCCTTAGTGAAGATCCACTGAGCCAGCTTCCAACATGCTGGTCAGAAAAGTGAATTTACTGGTTTGTGCCCACTCAGCAGCTTTCTTTGGACCTATTCTAAGGATTTAAGAAACCAAGGAGAGTTTCTTTTTTAACAGCATACTTGCATCTGTGTCATATAATCATAAAAATCTTGAAAGAAATGTATTGCATGCATTAGGTAAAAAGGAAGTAATAATTCAATGACTTCCCTTCTTTGTAACACTGTCTCAGCCATTTCCTTTATAAGATAGACACCTAAACCTCATCAATTCAGAGGCTACTAATATATACTTGGCAATTATTGGCCTGAGTTATTCTGAAGCTTACCTTTGCACTATAAATGAAAGACGGATATTGTCAAATAATAGGAAAAAAATATATATATATATTGGTCTCTGACCCCAGTTCCTGGCCAAAGCTTTCTAAAACCCTTGTAATTTCCTAAGTGATAAGAACACTAAGAGTATCTTTTGTTTTAATATTTGGGCCTTGACCCTGGTTCCTGACACAGAGCTCCTAAATCCCTCAGAATTTCCCGGGTTACAGGGCTGTCTTTTATTCTGATGAAGTGGCTCTTCATAGGTTCCTGGATAGCTTTAGGATTGAGGCTGGTCACCAGAAAGACTAAGCCATGATTAGAAGCTTGCACCTTTCAGCCTCATCTCCCATCCTCTGGGAAGGCATGAAGGACTAGAGATTGAGTTAATGGTCAATCATACCTGCATGATGAAGCCTCCATGAAAATTCCAAAAGTAAAGGGTTCAGAGAGCTTCCTGGTGAACATAGTTATATGCCAGAAGGGTGACAGATGACATACCCTAACTTCACAGGGACAGAGTTTATGAGCTCAAGACCCTTCTAAACCTCACCTATATATCTCCTCATCTGGATCTTCATCTGTATGCGTTATCAAATAAATTGGAGAATGTTAGTATTTCCTTGAGTTATGTGTGATATTCAAGCAAATGATTGAATCCAAGGAGGGAATTGTAGGAAACTCTGATTTATAGCTAAGTCAAATAGAAGTTATGGGTAACACAGGGACCTACTACTTGCAACTGGCATCTGAACTAGGGGGCAGTCTTTTGGGACTGACCCCTTAACCTGTGTTGAATTGTTGGACACCCAGCTGGTGTCCCAAAGAATTGTTTGGTGTGAGAAAAAAAATGCACATATCTGGTATCAGAAGTATTTTCTGTATGTAAGTTAAGGAGACACACAGAAGTGTTTTTCCCACACAGAAAACTTCAGCACTTCATATGGTACAACAATAAAGCAAATCTTACATAGGATTTTATGATATATTTTGAAAACAAGATCATTAAAAACTGCTTATTTCCAGATAAGTATTAGTAGCACCAAGTAAATATGTCTTATTTATTAAAACAGCCCAGGCCGGACTTCAATCTATCAGTTATTTGCAGTGCTAAGAAAATTCTGTTTCTTAAAGAAGAATTATGTGATTCAGATTTTTTATTATTAAGACTGAGTTCCCTCCCAAACACTAAGAATTAGCAAAATTTGAAAAAGGGATTTTTACAATGGAGATTAATAAAAACAACAATTTAATAAATTTCCTCAAAATTGTACATCAAATGCTAACACTAAACAAGATTAAGTCTTAAATAATGTCACAGTAATTCTCTCTTGAACCACTGAATGTTGGTGTGAAGCAGAGCAACTGTATATGTAGTCTCATATACTGCTTTTCTAAGTCAATATTTTGTGCTTTCCTTAATATGCTCTTAACAACAACCTAATTAGACAGGTAAAGGATGGGAAGAGAGAGAGGCTCAAAGGGCAAATGACTTGCCCAAGTCATCCAGACTCAGAGTTGATATGACAAGGCTGTTAGTAAATTGTACTTCCCATATTAGTGGGTTAGTTCAGTAGAGTGTTAAGGGCAGTTTAAAACCTGCAGTTCTTGGAGTCAGACACATCTGTATCTAAATCTCTTCCACTTCTTAACTTCTCTCCGCTCTTCTGCTTTTTCCATCTGTAAAAAGGAGTTACTAATAAACTGATGAATGTGGGGTAGATTAATAAAATAACATACGAATGTCTCTGGCATACAGCAGCCTGTTGATAGATGTTTTTGAAGAGCAGTGTGGTGTACTGGAAGAAGCGTGGGTATACTTTGGATTTGGAGAGATCTGACTTCCAGTTCTGACTGCTGATTTCCATGTTTGTGACCTTAGGCAAGTTTCTTCATTTCTCTGTAAATTATTTGTAAGATGTATATTTCTTTGGACAAAATAACATATACAAAGTGATACATGCTGCCTGACGGATGGTAGATAATACATAAATAGATGTTTCTGTTATGCCAGCCAGGTTGCCTGCATGTCCTCACCCTCAGTTTATGAATAAAATCCAAGTACACTGGGGCGCCTGGGTGGCTCAGTCAGTTAAGCGTCTGCCTTTGGCTCAGGTCATGATCCCAGGGTCCTGGGATCGAGCCCCGCATCGGGCTCCCTGCTCGGCGGGAAGCCTACTTCTCCCTCCCCCACTCCCCCACTTGTGTTCCCTCTCTCGCTGTGTCTCTGTCAAATAAATAAATAAAATAAAATCCCAGTTCATGTTGGTACAGAGCAGTGACATGACACTTTCACATTTTAATATAATTTAGAGAAACATTTAATTATCAATAATAGGAAACAAAGAGCAAGTTTTTCTGGATTGCTAAAGCTTAACTCTATATTAGGTGAGGTCTGGAAACTGATTTCTTGTACCTCCCTCAGGATTGTATTCCTGGATCTTATGATTTTCACCTGCCTTAGTCTTAGAACTTGAATTAGCTCAAATGGGATCCTGGCCTAAGATGTGTACGGTGATTTCAGCCAGATTCAGAGTTCACAGTCTCCAGAATTTCAATTTCATTTCCCCAAGTCAGTTGTAAGCTTTACAGAATCATGGGATCATAGAAAGTCAGTAGCACTTTGGCCACGATAAATCTAACCATCACTGTCACCACATTCCATCACATGCCCTCCTTAATGCCCATCACCCAGTTATCTCAGCTTCCTCTTTTCTGAAATCCCTCTTTCTGCAACCCTGTTTATTTCCTGGAGTCAAGAGTCTCTCATGGTTTGTCCCCCTCTCTGATTTCTTCCCATTCAGTTTTCCCTCCTTTCCCCTATGATCCTCTGCACTGTTTCTTATATTCCTTATATGAGTGAAACCATATGATAATTGTCTTTCTCTGATTGACTTATTTCACTTAGGATAGTATTCTCTAGTTCCTCCATGTCGATGTAAATGGTAGGTATTCATTCTTTCTGAGGGCTGAGTAATATTCCATTGTATATATGAACCACATCTTCTTTATCCATTCATCTTTTGAAGGACATCTCGGTTCCTTCCATAGTTTGGCTATTGTGGACTTGCTGCTATGAACATTGTATTTCCCCGATGACAAGTGATGTGGAGCATTTTTCATGTGCCTGTTTGGCCATCTGTATGTCTTCTTTGGAGAAGTGTCTGTTCATGGCTTCTACCCATTTCTTGACTGGATTATTTGTTTTTTGGGTGTTGAGTTTGATAAGTTCTTTATAGATCTTGGATACCAGCCCTTTATCTGATATGTCATTTTGCAAATACATTTTCCCACTCCATAGGTTGTCTTTTAGCTCTGTTGACAGTTTCCTTTGCTGTGAGGAAGGTTTTTATCTTGATGAAGTCCCAAAAATTCATTTTTGCTTTTGTTTCCCTTGCCTTTAGAGACATGCCTTGCAAGAAGTTGATGCAGCCAAGTTCAAAGAGGTAACTGCTTGTGTTCTCCTCTATGATTTTGATGGATTCCTGTCTCACATTTAGGTCTTTCATCCATTTTGATTTTATCTTTGTGTATGGTGTAAGAGAATGGTCCAGTTTCATTCTTCTGCATGTGGCTGTCCAATTTTCCCAGCATCATTTTTTGAGTTTCTCTCTTAATGAAAGACTCCATGTTTGGCAATAAATACAGCCTATCTTAGGCATAGTATAGAATATCACTTCAAAATTATGCTTTGGAAACCTATAGTAAACCTACATTAACTCTCAAAAAGCATGTAGTGTTCTTGTAAAGAATTCCATGCTTACATCTAACAACCTGCTAGTAGTTCCATTGTTTGCTCAGTCATTCTGGTCTGTTCCAATTAGTCTATCATCTTATCATTTGTCTGAGTCATTTCAGGCATGACAGAAGGGAAAAATCCTTCTTCCTACATTGTCTCCTATAGGTCTGTGTATGTCAATATACATTTAGTGAGTACCTACCAAGTACCTGTCTCTGAGCTAAATCCTGGGGATTCAAAAATGGATATAAAGTTCCCTGCCCTCCAGGTTCCCTTGGTCTAAAGAGAAGGTACATAAGTAAATTGATCAACTGGATGAGTGCTGTGATGGAGATATGTACAGACAGAGTGGGAGTTGGTGGTGGGGAAATGCAGGCAGATCTGTCCTCCCTGAGGAATTGAAGGAAATCTCTCTTTCTTTAACAGAGAATATGGATTCTAGAGTCAGTTTATTATTATTTTTTGACCCACATTCCTTCCATTTTTTGAAATACATTTTTCACCTTTCTTTTGAAGACTTTTAGTTAAATAGGTAAATGGCTTTTAAGTTTTCTAAGCTGTGATCCACTCTAATAAATACAATTTATGTAAAATCCAGCATATGCATGTGTTTTTGTGTAGGTACACACATTCCTGTAATATGTTTATGTGTGAGGCACTCAAATTTTCCATCCCATTTTAATCTGTTCTGTTGTTAATAACAACCAGAAGAGTGCTTGTCACAACCCACTGAGTTTAATCTAATGATCCAAGGAAGGGCTGAGATCTGTAGTTTGGACACACTGAAGGGAGTAATATGGCCAGTGTGCACAGTGTGGCAAGTGCTACAATAAGAATCTGTAAAGATGCCAAAGAAAACTAGAGAAGAGAGGCCTGATGAGCACATTGAGGGCAAGAAATGGGTTATGGTCATTTTTTACAATATATCATTTAGCATCAATTTGGATCTTACTAAGTGCTTGTTAAATTATTGAAACTGGGTGAAGTTAGCATTACTTACTTTCAAATAACCCTTTATCATGGCCATTGCTTCTTTTAGCTATGACAAAAAGGACAAACACAGGGTGCATTTGCCACCACACTTGCCTGTTCATGGCAGACAATATAATGATACCTCTTTTCTTTGAATCTCAGATTATTTCCCGCTATGATTTCTGGTGCACAGTGGGTTCACATATTGAGATGATATAGATTTGTTTTAATTTTAATTCCACTTTCCCACCAAATGGGACTGTTAAATTGTGAACATATTTTTGCTTTCCTGCTTCATAAAATATGAGCACTCTAATCCCAGATGGCATATCTTCCAGAAACATATGGACAAGACCATTTATAAGGAGTGCTCTTTCAGGAGCCGGTTCCACTTAGCTGAGGAGGCTGTGTGATTTTGCCAAGACCTTTCAAGCTACTCAGTGAGGAGGGTGAGCAGGTCTTAGTCATGTAACCAAGGGATTGAAAGAAGTTTGACACAAATCTCCTTCCTTAAAGGGTATGGATTTTCGTAATTAGGGAGGGGCTGGAGTAGATTGAGGTGGGAAATTCCTATTTCTACAATTGCAGGGCACAAAGATTTTGCAGTAAATATATAATATGACTCCGTGCTTTTTTGTCTGGTTGGTTGGTTTTTGGTTTTGGGTTTTTTGTTTGTTTGTTTTTTTTTTTGCTTCTCTATAACCAAAATAGGCTATACTGGTCATTCCAGTCCATACTCAGGGAGGGCACGTGTAAGGAAGGAAAACGACTAGATACTCACTTCTCACTTACTTCCTACCTCTAAGTGTTTGCAGATATTTTTGCATATTAGGGGCCTTGTATTCAGGGTGGGGAGTCTTAGTAGGAAATACCTAACAGGCTAATGGGAGTCAAATGATGATAAGCTATAATAAGCCTTCAGATTTTTACCTGGCACTGTGAGTAATAGGATTGGGTGTGGGCTTTTGCTTCCCAAGCATGTAGTTTATAGATAAAAGTTCAGTCCTCCCCTGCTCTTGTCACCAGAGGTAAGAAAGTCTCAAAGCAGGAGTACTGTAACTGTTTTGGGGAGCACAGCATCTCAATGCCTCTGAAAAACAAGGAATGAGTTGTATCTAAATATGCCTGACTATGCATAAGCAATCCATAATTAATAGAGTTGGAGCCAGTTAGATTTTTAGCTTTCCCTTCACACACCCAGATCACTCCTGTGAATAAAGTCCCAAAGACGATCCAGGACGTCTATCCTAATGTGTCCGACTCTGGTGCCTACAGTCTTTTTTTTTTTTTTTTTTTTTTACGCTGACCTGTGCTGCCTTATGTGGTGAGCATTCTTTATAGCGCCTGATACATGCCAAGTAGTCAGTAAGTGATGCTTGAAAAAACAGACACTGGATTATTTCAGTGGACTGTTTTGGTGCATCCCTCCACCACCACCTACCCTCATTGTGTCTGCACTTCTGGTGGTTTCCTCTGGCATTTCTTTTCTTTTCGGGCTACTGGCAGCTGAAGCTGGAGCAGCTATTTATAATCCTTTATGTTGCTATGACACTGCCTCTTAGACTGATGGTCAGGACAGAGTTCCCGACATTTAGCTACATGCCAGATCAAACAGTCTGCTGAGATGTTTTTCCAGGTACCCACAATCTGATAACTAGTATTTGGAGAAGATTTAAATCATGTTCGCTTGGTTTAACAAGATGAGATCAGAAAAAAATGTTTAAAATACACAGTGGAAATTTCAGTGGCTTACAACTATGGCTTTTATTTCCTTTCTGATTTAAACAGAAGTTTAAGTCCACATAGTCACAGAGGCGATAGGTTAGGGAGAGTTACCTCGTACTCACTACACTCTCTGCTCTGTATGTTGTGCATCACCTACATTATTTTATTTAATCCTTCTAATAATCATGAGATGTAGGTATTCTTATTTCCATGTTTCTGATAACAAAACAGAAATACAGAGAAGTTAGCTTACTTGCCCGTGGTCTTGCAGCTAATAAGATGAAGAGCTGGGATTTGAACATAGATCAAAAATCCTGTTCAGACACAACCTTTTATTTAAAACCCAGCTGCTGAAAAAGCCATGCTTATTCTTCTGTAAATTTCTACCATCTGCTGAGAAGCTGGAACATCTCCTAGCCCAAACACTCTTATTACCAGCAAATAAATGTCAGGGTAAAGACCATGAAAATCATCTGTTACCTTAGCCTTCAAGAAGTGCATTCACTCCCACCTGACAGCACTTTCCAACGATGCTGGGAAACAAATAGATTAGTGAGGCTGGAGTCTTAGGGGGTGCGTAACCTTATGTTTCTGAACATTTAACTTATTAAAATTCACAAAGGAAGACCTTATGGTGCCATCATTTTATCCAACTAACATCATCAGTATGGCTCAAGGGCTATGGCTTTGTACAGTCACCCTCAGAGTGGTGAACATATGGTTTTACTTCTCTATAAAGCCTCAGGGCATCTGACGGCACCTTTCATGGATAATAGATAAAGGCTGCCATGCCAGTAGGTAACTTCTGTTCCATCAGTTTTGCCTTCGTGCCAAGAATGCTAAACAAATTTCAGGAGGTTTTGAACTGACCTAGGTCTATTCTGTCAACAGTAACACCCTCTTATTAGCAGGGGAAAATATTTCCTGTTAAACTGCATTTTGGAGTTCCCCTATGTTTGCATGAGCATCTTCAAGCAGGAGCCTGTGTAACACAGTTAAGCTACAGTTGCAGTTGCCACATTTCTTTGAGCTGTTGCTTTGATTATATTAGTTTGTTCCTTTTGATGCCTGTCCTACTGCTTCTGGATGAGAAAGTGTTTTGTCATAATAGCCTCAAGAACTACTGTGAGTGTATTTCAAGAGTACATCCAAAGAAAGTAAGATAATTGAAAATGTTTTTGCACATCATTTCCCAGGGTCCCTACAGAATCTAAACTATAAATAATACCACTGTTTATTGGTGTCAATATCTTCCTAACAATTAAGTGCAGTTCTGTCTCATCTGCATTCTATTGTCACTGATCTGAGAGGGTCAACATCTGCCTTCTGCTTTCCCCCCCAGGATCTCTCATAATGATAAGAAATAGTGCCGTGGATTTGCCAAAGGCCTGGAAATCAACTAAGTTCAAGAGAGAATTTTCACTTATTTTGAGGAGGAAACACATGGGCAATTTTCATACCTTCAGCAGTTACTGTAGCATAATGAATGCAAAGAGGGTAGGCTTTGGAACCAGACTGGGCTGAGTCCAAATTCAAACTCCAGTAGTTCTGGGTCATCCTTACAAGTTATTTAATTTTCTGATCATTGGTATTCTTATTTCATACCTTCTCTTTTGCTACATTTCATGCATTCACTAAACATTACCACAATTCACACATTTACTCAGATCCTCAAGTTAAGGTTCAGGATTGACTTCCTTATCCCAGTCCTGCAAAATCTGTGTGCAAGATCTATTCTGAACCCCCCCTTTTCTCATCAGCTCCATAGCCAAAAACTCTAGTCAAAGCATCATCTTCTCTCACTGAGGCTACAGCCTCTTGCCTGGTCTCCCTGCTTTCACTTGTGTACCTTTCACAGTCTACATTCCACCTATTATCCCTCCACCACCAGAGTGAACCTCAAAATTAAAATTAGATCATGTAATTCCTTAACAGAAAGCCTTCCATTGGCTCACATTAAGACTCCATATTTTTTACAATGTCCTGAAAAACACTACATTATCTGGCCCTACTCTTTCTTTCTTTCCTCATCTCTTCCTACTTTTTGCCTTGACTACTCTGTTCTAAACAGCCTGGAATTCTTTTATTCTTTTCAAATTTTTATTTAAAGTCTATTCAGTGATTCATCACTTACATACAACATCCAGTGCTCATCATTCCAAGTGCTCTCTTTAATTCCCATCATCCATCTAGCCCATCCACCACCCACATCCCTCCATTAACCCTTAGTTTGTTCTCTATTATTAAAAGTCTCTTATGGTTTGTTCTCCTCTCTATTTTTACCCCTTCCTGTGTGCTCATGTGTTTTGTTTCTTAAATTCCACATGAGTGAAATCATATGCTATTTGTCTTTCTCTGACTGACTTAGTTTGCTTAGCATAATACACTCTAGCTCCATTCATGTCATTGTAAATGGAAAGATTTCATTATTTTTGACAGCCAAGTAATATTCCATTGTATATATATACACCATATCTTCTTTATCCAGTTATTAGTCCGTGGACATTTGGGCTCTTTCCATAGTTTGGATATTGTTGATAATGTTGCTATAAACATTGGGGTGCTTGTACCCCTTCAAATCTGTATTTTTGTATCCTTTGGGTAAATACCTAGTAGTGCAATTGCTGGATCAGAGGGTAGGTCTATTTTCAACTTTTTGAGGAACCTCCATATTGTTTTCCAGAGTGGCTGCACCAGTTTGCATTCCCACCAGCAATGTAAGAGGGTTCCCCTTCTCCACATCCTCTCCAATACCTGTTTTCTATTGTGTTGTTAATTTTAGCCATTCTGACAGGTGTGAGATGGTATCTCATTATGATTTTGATTTGTATTTCCCTGATGATGAATGATGATGAACATCTTTTCATGTGTCTGTTGGCCATCTGGATGTCTTCTCTGGAAAAATGTCTATTCATGTCTCCTGACCATTTCTTAACTGTATTAATTTGTTTTCTGGGTGTTGAGTTTCATAAGTTCTTCTTTATTTTTTGTCTAAGAGAGAGAGAGAGAGAGCACATGATAGGGGAGTGGAAGAGGCATGGAGGGAGAGGAAGAAAAATCATCTTAAACAGGCTCCATGCCCAGCTGGGGCCCAATGTGGGGCTCAATCTCATGACTCTGAGATCATGGCCTGAGCTAAAATCAAGAGTTGGGCACTTAACCAACTGAGCCACACAGGTGCCCCAATAAGTTCTTTATAGATTTTCGATACTAACCCTTTATCAGATATGTCATTTGCAAATATCTTCTCTCATTCCGTCAGCTGCATTTTAGTTTTGTTGATTGTTTCCTTTGCTGTGCAGAAGCTTTTTATCTTGATGAAGTCTCAATAATTTATTTTTGTTTTTGTTTCCCTTGCCTCCAGCTATGTGTCTAGTAAGAAATTGCTGCAGCTGAGGTCAAAGAGGTTTCTGCCTGTGTTCTCCTCTAGGACTTTAATGGTTTCCTGTCTCACATTTAGGTCTCTCATCCATTTTGAATTTATTATTGTGTGTGGTGTAAGAAAGTAGTCCAGGTTTATTCTTCTGCATGTGGCTATCCAGTTTTCCTGAGAGACTGTCTTGGGGCGCCTGGGTGGCTCAGTTGGTTGAGCATCTGCCTTCAGCTTGGGTCATGATCCCAGGGTCCTGGGACCGAGCCCCACATCCGGCTCCCTGCTCAGCGGGAAGCCTGCTTCTCCCTCTCCCACTCCCCTTGCTTGTGTTCCCTCTCTCGCTGTCTCTCTTTGTCAAATAAATAAATAAAATCTTTAAAAAAAAAGAGACTGTCTTTTTTCTATTGGATATTCTTTCCTGCTTTATCAAAGATTAGATGGCCATAGAGTTGTGGTCCATTTCTGGTTTTCTATTCTGTTCCCTCGATCTATATGTCTGTTTTTGTGCCAGAACCATAGTGTCTTGATGACTATAGCTTTGTAATATAGCTTGAATTCTAGAATCATGATGCCTCCAGCTTTGCTTTGCTGATTTGGATGCCTCTCTTTTTTTTTTTTTTTTTTTTTTTTGATTTGATTGGTGAAGGTCATACTTTCCTTTTTTTTTTAAATAGTAATGGTGTGGACATCCCTATCTTGTTCCTGACCATAGAGGAAAAGTTCTCAGTTTTTCCTAGTTGAGGATATTAGCTGTAGGTCTTTTGTATATGGTCTTTATGATTTTGAGGTGTGTTCCATCTATCCCTACTTTGTTGACGTTTTTTATTTTTTATCAAGAGCTGTATTTTTATCAAAGCTGTATTTTGTCAAATGCTTTTTCTGCATCTATTGAAAGGATCATGTGGTTCTTATCCTTTCTTTTATTAATGTGGTGTATCACATTGATTGGTTTGCAAATATTAAACCACCCCTGCAGCCCAGGAATAAATCCCACTTGGTAGTGGTGAATAATTCTTTTAATGTACTGTTGCATTCTGTTTGCTAGTATCTTGTTGAGAATTTTTGCATCCATGTTCATCAGCAATATTGGCCTGTAAGTCTCCTTTTTAGTGGAGTCTGTCAGGTTTTGGAATTAAGGGTCAGGTGGCTTCCCAGGGGAATTCTACCAGACTTTAAAGAAGAGTTAATACCTATTCATCTCAAATTGTTCCAAAAAATGGAAATGGAAGGAAAACTTCCAAACTCATTCTACAACACCAGCATTGCCTAGAATTTTTGATGCTTCCTGAAAATACCAAATTCACTCCCATCTCAGAGCATTTGCTCTTGCTGTTCCCTCTACTTGGAATTCCCTACCTCTGGATAGTTATGGTTTTGCACTTTATTTCCCTTCATACTACTAAGGGCTCAGAGAGCCCTCCTTTTAGCATCATATTTAAAATGGAACTTTTCCCCATCTTAAATCTCTGTTCTATAACTCTGGTGGTAATTCTTCTTTTGATCACCATTATCTGCCTGCTCCTATTTGGTATGTTTATATATTTATGAGACTAGGGATTTTTATTTACTCTGTTTGATGTTTAATCTTCAGTATTCAGAGAAGTAACTGCAAATAACAGGCAAACATTACACATTTACTGAATGAATAAATTAATAAATTAATGAATAAACACATTTTCTAGAAGTTATGTTGATAATTCCTCACAGGATTACTATAAGGATTACAGTTAAAATATAAGGCAACTAATCATGTCTGGAATAAATGATTATTGTTACCACTAAAATTTGAACTACCTAAATGATTAAAGATGGATCTTAATGATAAGTAGTACTTTTTGAGATTACATAGAATGCAGTGAATATAAATAATATAATAGAGTGATAGGGATTTTGAATATACACATCCTGATGCAGACACAGCACCTCTCATGTGAGATTATTGTAGGAAATGCACATCATTATATTTTAGATTTATATACACATTAAAATTTTTGGACATATACTAAATATGTAATATTCCTAGAACTATTTATATCTTATTATTATTTATTATTTTTGATTTGTAAAAAAATGCTGTGATCACCAACCTTAGATTTGGGTGTGATTCACAGTGGCTGTGGATACATTGTCTATAGAGATGTGAATTTAGCTATGTGAATTTCTGATTGTGACTTTTTCAGTATTATTTACATTAGTAGAGCCACCCCCAGATTAATTTTAACTTAAATTTTGATCTAGAATTATCATTTAATGTATCCTCCAATTATTACACAAAGATGCCATTTTGAAAGTAATTTTGAAAGCATTGAAAGCAAAGATGCACAAAGTCATATCTTTTACTTTTCCAATTAATTTCCTGGATATTTACATGTCTTTATTTGTGGAGTTTTATTGTGAAGGGTTTTGTGGCAAGCCTTACTTCATTCATCCCCTTAGAATTTCTGGAACTTAATCAGCCCAATGGTCTTGTTCATTGTTAATAAGCAGAAATTGTTATAAGACAGAGCATAATAACTGGAATATCCTTGCAGGCTTTAGCCCGGTTGCTTTGGTCATGGTGGCCAGTGTCACTTTTGAAGTTCAGTCCAGCAGAGATCACTGGAGGCTTCTCCACAGCTAACTTGAAGCCTTTTCTGGTTCTAGAATGTTCACGCTCATTTGCTCAGTCACATCTGTGCCATGGCTAGCCCCCTGAAACACTGGGGAACTTTGCATGTCTGTACTCTTCTTCTAATGCATTCCCCTTAACCTTTGCAGAAGAGGATTTTGTCTGAGCCAATAGCTCCTTTTCAGCAGACCTCCCTGGCTGCACTATGGAAGATGAGGCAGTAGTGTTCTGATGTCTCTCTTGTGTAGTGAGCGCTGAGGACCCTCAGGAAGGGAGGGCAGGACAGCCTTCATTAAGTCACAGAATTCCACTCCCAATATTTCCTTTGGATTGTGTGTCTTTTCACTTTAACATACGGTAATAACTATACCCCTCAAGTGACTCTTTAAACATCAACATCTGTACCAAGCTACTCTTGATATAAAAGAGAGAGAGAGAGAGAGAGAGTGAAAATGGCACTTAGTTATATCTCATTATTGTTTGATCAGTTTACATACAACCACCACCAACAACAAAATTTGCTGTATGCATTTATTGTGGTATTTTGTTTATCCTGAAAAGTTATTCTTGAATGGAAAGTGTATCTTAAAATCTTTGGTATTTTAAGATTTAGAAATTATCACATATGCACAGAAAAATGACCAAATGTAAAGTGAAGCTATTATTAGTATTTTGATGCCAAGCCTGACAGATGAATAGGCAGAGTACAGAGGTTTTTAGGGCAGTGAAAATATTGTGTATGATATTACAATGGTGAAAGCATGTCATATACATTTGTCCAAACCCATAAGAATATACAACACCAAGAGTGAAACCTAAGGTTAACTATGGACTTTGGGAAGTTGTTTTGTGTTAATATAGGATCATCCTTGGTAAAAAATAAAAAGTACAATTCTGGCAAGTGATGTTGATAATGGGAGAGGCCAGGCATGTGTGGGGACAGGGGCATATATGGGATATCTCTGTACCTCTCACTCAGTTTTATTATAAACCTAAAACTGCTCTAACAAAATAAAGGAAAAAAAAAGGAAAAAAATGAGTGGCTTTGACTTCTGGAGTAACTCAAAGGTAAAGAGGCAATAGCCTTGTGCCCTGTGATCTTATCATGAAATAAGATTGTGCCCAATATAAATCCTGGAATGTATCCAGTACAAATCAGACCTCTTCTCCTTAGGAAGTCTTATGACTTGCCCTTGATTCTGATTTATTCTTGTGGAGCATGTGAGTTGAAGAAGTGAAACTATTGAGCCATTCTGCTAGAGGCTTCCAATAACTAGGAAAGACAGGTTCAA
Organism: Callorhinus ursinus; assembly: GCF_003265705.2. Taxonomy (NCBI): domain Eukaryota; kingdom Metazoa; phylum Chordata; class Mammalia; order Carnivora; family Otariidae; genus Callorhinus; species Callorhinus ursinus. The sequence goes on from NW_027397138.1 coordinate 4,661,613, forward strand.
ATATTGGGATTATGCTTACTCCAAATACATTGCTGGAAGAATAGGGTAAACTACAGATTTTTCCTGTGAGGTTCCAATTGCATAGAATCTTATTCTATTAATAAAAATAAATCAATAAATATATAATTTCATGTGATTCTTCTTTTACAGTTGTATGTGGAAAAATCTTCTCACTGTATTGTAGGAACACTTTTTATAAACAATCAATAACAGGTCTAGTGAGTTGTTTTTTTTTTTTAATCAAGAGAAGCTTTAAGCAAGGTTTTATTCTTCTCTTAGGAATCACTTGAATAACCCCCTCCTAGTTACAAAACCGTAAGTAGCCACCCACTGCTCTGAGAGGGGGGGCAATAGATCTACCTTTTATGATGATAAAGGTTAACTTTTTGTTAATTAACATAAGGAGTCCTGGACTACTTGCCATAAGAAGCTCTGGGGAAAAAAGGGCTGAGTCTGCTATCTCCCCCAGATTTGAACTTAGAAATCTGTGAGAGAAGACCCATAAAGAAAGCTGTTTTTTATTAAATTAGATTTATGAAGTTTATACTTTAGCTAGTTTTTAAAGATCATTTAAAATTATGATAATAGTAGTAATTGTCTCTAAGGATTGTTATGGGGATTAAATGAGATACTACATGTAAGGTAGAGGGACCTGAAAGTCCCTCTTCTTGAGATACTCAGAACCCACGACCTTTTCTTTTTCAAGGAATATAATTGGATTCAGTCATTGGCATGTGGACTTCATTCAGTGAATATTAATATTGTTATTATTTTTACTAGCCATCAAACTTTTACAATGTATAGTGAACTCTATGATAAGCAAAATCCTTATTTATATTTTTTTCTACAGTGGCATTGATGAGTCATTTGCATTTATTAAAGGAAGCAAGTGACATGCTGTGCCAATTTTGAAAATTATTTAAAAACCAATTTCTAGTCTACACTAGGTTCAGTCCATTCTTCTTCCTACTGGAATTTAAAGGTAGTGATTGGAGACATGTTTGAATATGAAATTACCCAATGGGAAAATTTTCATCCTATGAAGAAACTTTAACAAAATCATCTATCTTCCACTTCCCCAGCTAGGAATGAGAGGCACCAGGCAAAATTTCTAGCTAAACTTAGATTGTTATCTGTCCAAAACCAACTGTTACCAGCATCCCATTTCTTGCTGCCTATGGTGCATACATTTTCCTTTTCTATAAGCAATGATAAAATCTCTTGGTCATTGTCACTGAGATGTCTGTTTTAGATTGGAAGATATAAGATGATTAAATATACAAAATGACTTGACTATATGCAATTTATAGGAGTAATACTTATTAAGCATAAACACTGCATGCAACTCCCTCACCTCTGGTGATAAAGAGATCAAGGAGATGAGCAAAGTGACACATGACACTTTTTAACAGAAAGGACATAAATCAGCTCTGCTACCACAGTTTATTTCCTAATGGTGAATTTTATGGCATTTTCCTCTTGTGGCTTTTCTTGACAATTTAATTTGGGGTTTCACCTAAGTCTCTACAAAGCTCTCCAAATGCCTGTATGTTTGCTGGTTCCTGAGTGTCACTAACAAAGTGTTTAGAGGAAGCAAAACCAACTGCCTTCTCCCTTGATATGAACAACCCACTTGTGACGATCTGGCTGGAAAATCTCTTCCCCACACAGCTGTGCTAACAGATTGCTGATCAGTCAGTGACCTTTCTCACCAGAGCAGTTCAAAGCCTCCTTCCCAACTTTGCTTTTAATTTAATTATCATTTGAAGAGAGGAAAATCCTTTCATGCATCACTGAGAAAGAAACTATATCTTGGGACTGCAATGACAATGATCTTGTCTATTATAAGGTCTGAGAACTGTCTGATAAAAGCAAAACTTTGTTCCAGATCAGAGAAGCATTTAGGTTAAAAAAAAAATTGGATCGGTCTTCAAATAATGCAGAACATAGGTAGATTGAAAATAGGAAAAGCAAATGTTCTCTGTGAATCACAGACCCTATTTGGGGCAACAAAATTTTTTGAGCTGATGGTTACCTTATTTTATTTAACTTTTGTAAAAAAAAAATTCAGTTTCATTCCAGTGTGAACCTTTTTATGTTGCTTTCCCATGTGAACCAGGGCAGAAAGTATATCACAGTCTTATTTATTCTAACATTGAAACAGCATGTGTGGGAAAAAAAATGAGTAAATTAGGCAAGGCCAAGTAGTTTCTGATCAAGAGATTGATAATGATGATATTTTCAAACTAGAGATTCCTTTTACTAACTTTGAATAGACATCCCAAATTCATAAGTTTCCCTCTGATCCCACTTTACTGTGGTCACCAGTGTGCAATGGATGACTGATCTGGCTCTTTATATTTAAATGAGCCACTGGCCCATTTCCATTACAAGTTAATCCCTGACCCTGACTTTTTCTCAAACTGTGTCCTGAAAATTTGTACCTACTCTGCCTTCTGCTTCCCAATCTGCCTTTGCTGTCTTCCATTTCTGACCTCCTCAGTTCAGTTTAAATCACTATTGTTGATTTTGATGGAATGTATCTGCTCGGTATTTGCTTTCTATACACCAAACATAATGATAGCCACTAGGGATACAACAATGAAACATACCCTCTTTCCCCTGACACATTTTGGATCCTGGTAAAGATATGCAAAAAAAATCATTGCAGTAAAGTGAGATATTAGTAGATGGTCTCTTACAAGTTGACTTAGGGACTAAGGCTCCTTTCATCTTGCTGTTTTACCATCTCCAACATAAACTCCACCTCTAAATTCTTGACTTCCACCTGGTGGATAGAGAATGAAAGAGGCTGAAGAATTGCATGACATTTTTATGGGCTAGATCTTTAGTTAGGTGCATTGATTTCATCCACATTCACTGATGAGGTCTTGCTCACGTGGCCATACCCATCTGTAAGTCAGCTAGATATGTTAGTTTCCGATTGCTGTACAGCAAATTACTAGAAATTTGATGGCTTAACAGAATACAATTCTCTTATGATTTTGGAAGTCAGAGTCTGGAATCACTTTCACTGGGCAAAATCAAGACTCTGAGGGGAAAAAAATTTCCTAATCTTTTTTTAGTTTCTAATAGTCACTTGTGGTCCTGAGCTTTTGACCTCTTCCTTATATCACTATAACATCTTGCTTCCATGGCCATAGCTTCAACTACTGATTTTAGTCCCCCACCTCTCTCTTATAAGGACCCTTGTGAGTACATTGGGGCCAACTGAATCTTCCAGTATAATCTCTCCAGCTTGAGATGCTTAACTTAATCACCTCTGCAAAGTGTCCTTTACCTTGTAAGGTAACATATTCACAGGTTCTGAGGATTAGGACGTGGACATTGTTCTGGACCATTATTCAGCCTACCAGAAAAGAGAAATACTCTAGCTCTGTGCCCTGGGGGAGAAGGAAATTGGTTTTGTGAACAGTCTTCCAGTTTCTGTAATAATAATAATAAAAATAAAGGCTATTGTATAGTGTGTACTTATTGTTTATGGTACATTTCGTATATGGTATATCACTATATATATGTGTGTGTGTGTGTGTGTGTAGTTGACATATATATATGTCTCTCTATATATATGCTAGCTAAACAGTTTATACGCATTATATTAAGTCATTCAACAATTTGTGAATAAAATACTACTTATTTCTAATTTACTAAGGCAGAAAAGTGAGTCTTAGAGGATTTAAGTACTTGCCCCAAGTCTTAAGGTTAGTGGTAAAGTTGGATTGAAACCCAGGTACGCCTGACTCAGAACCTAACCCTCTTAATCCCTATCAGGCACTATCAAGAGAGAATTAAACACAGGACACTGGTGAGGTGCAAGAAAAGAGCCATTAGCCCAAAGCAGAGCTGTAGGAACAGCTTCATGGAGGTCTTAGATATGAGGACTGGTACTGATTCTCAATTGCTGACCCTTAATTCCCTGGCACACAGTCTCTCCTTGTCTCTCAATTTGTGTCTTCTTCCAGCTGTTCTGGAAGCCTACTAGCTGATGTGACCACTTCCTTGTCATCTCCACCAGTTCTGGAATCTGTGACTCAAACAGCACCTTAACTCTTGTTTTTCTGGTCCTAAAATGACCTCACACTGGGAAACAAAAATTTATGACAAGATTCAGGTCAGGAAGAATTCCAAAGACAAAAATGCAGAGCAGGGATCAGGGCTAGCTTGGATAATCAGCATGTCCCAGACCTTTCTGAGGCAGCCCAGCTTGGCACTGAGAGAAGGGTCTTCCAGGCTTTGGGTCAGCTACCTTCCATGCTCTCCACCTCGTATTGCACACATCAGAATTGTATTCCAGCACCTCTTTAACACAGAGATTTTGATTTGTATCTACCCCCAATAAATCATGGCTTCTGTATGGACTCTCATTTAGCAGAAATTAAGTTAATATGCCAGCACGTGGGTGACCCAAATGACTTATTTCTGTAAAACATCAAAGTGAGCCATTGTGATTTTGCACTAACAAGCACTGAGAAGTGGTAATCATTCTTTCTCTTACTTTTTCATGGTGACAATGGTTGACCTTTCCCTGACTTTCTCATAATGTTTATGTTATAGACAAAAGAAGATAGAGTGATACAACTTAGCAAAATATGATTATTGGCGTTTCATGTTTTTAATGAGACACCAAAAAGTCATTGTTGCAGGAGCCTTCCCATCCTCACTCAACAAAAATGGCCTACAAGTTTAAAAAGCAGCAAACATATTCAAAAATTCCACTGGTTTGAATTTATAGTCAGAAACTTTAGTTAGCTTATTAGCAAAATTTGAAGTTATCAGCTCTTCTGATTGAAGTCTTTCAGAAGACACCACTGAAAAGCATTCGTGGACAAAGCCATTGTAACACAGTGGGATGTACAGGGGACAGAGCCCTGTAACTTAAGGCCAAATTTTCAGTCATGAATATATATTCAACATATACTCAAAAAAGACCTACTCTTTCCCAGACACCATGTTAGATGATCCAGAAAATCTGGTTTAATGGACTAGCTTTGTTAATAATAATTAACAGTGCAACTTTGAGGAGACCCACAACTTCCTAAGCCACAACATTCTGATCTCTAAAATGGGTAAAATAGTAGTTGTCCAACCAACCTCAGAGTTGTGGTGAATTTAGAACAAGGTAATATATTTGACATCCCTTAGTGAATGATAACATGTCTCCACAAGCATTTATTATTCATTTTAATACTATGAGCTTTATTTTCAATTCAATCATAACGAGTGTATTTAGTTTTCAAAATTGATGAAAAGAAACTTATTTTCTTAGGAAAGATTCTATGAAAATAATCTGTCCCAGGGTGCCTGGATGGCTCAGCCATTAAGCATCTGCCTTCAGCCCAGGTCATGATCCCAGGGTGCTGGGATCGAGTCCTGCATCGGGCTCCCTGCTCCACAGGGGGCCTGCTTCTCCCTCTCACACTTCCCCTGCTTGTGTTCCCTCTCTTACTGTCTCTCTGTCAAATAAATAAATAAAATCTAAAAAAAAAAATCTGTCCCTTGTCCCACAATACTGATCAGTATGAAATATTCGACATTAATTTCTTGATAACCTGTAGGGTAAGTCATTACAATTTATATGTCTTTCTGGACTAAGGGGTACATTATATACAATATTAGTGTTGCCAACACAGAAATACAATACTCATGAATATATACTGTGTAGCTATTCACCTCTGACATGTTTAAGTATATGCATGTAGAGTTTCCTGGCAAAATTACAGAGAGTACAAATTATTTCAATTAAAAATAAACATGCTTTTCATGAAATTAATTACACATTACATTTAGATTTAGACATTGCATGGTTGTAAACACAGCTATTTAAAACTGCATTAGGAAAACTGAGTCTACCTAAATCTCTCTCTACTATGTTTGAAACTTTGTATTAAATAATTGATTAACTTTTATGTATTCACCAAATAGTGCTGTTTATTAAAGTAGTGGCATTTTTATGTACATTCAGCTGAACTTTCTAGGTAGGATACTGATAATAGAATGGTGCACATTTTCTCTGGGAAGAATATTGAAAAAAATTAAAAACTAAAAAATATTAAAAATATATTAAAAATCTGTAAATATATGTGCAATATACCCATATCCACAAAATCATAAGATTGGAAATGACAATGGATTTAATGTAACCTGAACTCCCATTAAGTGAATGATTCCCCCCTTCTGACATACTTGCTAAGTGCTGACCAATCCATCCTTAGGAGGAGGTCACTACCACAAAGTAGCACATTCCACTGTGGGTAACGCCCTTTGTTGAGAGTTCTTTTTAATTAAAAAAAAAATGTAGCTAACACAATGGTAGACTCAAGGATACAGAGATTGGAAGTGTATAGTTTTATCTTCCAGGAGTTTAGAAGCTAGATCAAAAATATGAAAAACAATTTTGAATTTCTCAAGCAAATACTTTATTTTTCTTTTAAAGATTTTTTTATTTATTTGACAGAGAGACACAGCGAGAGAGGGAACACAAGCAGGGGGAGAGGGAGAGGGAGAAGGAGGCTTCCCGCGGAGCAGGGAGCCTGATGCAGGACTCCATCCCATGACTCTGGAATCACGACCTGAGCCGAAGGCAGACGCTTAACGACTGAGCCACCCAGGCATCCCTCAAGCAAATACTTTAATTTTGTTAAGTCACAAGTGTGAAAATGATCACACAAAGGTAAAATTGTTTGCTGATTTATAATTTATTATATACCTTCTTCCAAGGTATATAAGAAGTCACTTAAAATATAGTTGTATTTGTTTTTTTATTATGTTCAATTAGCCAACATATAGTCAGTCCATCATTAGGTTTTGATGTGTTTGATTAGTGTGATATGTCTAGTGTTCAAATATATATATATGTATATGTATATACATATATAGTTGTAATTGTCTAACTAGAGGATACATGCAAGCTAATATAAATAGAATGCAGTTTTCCTGAAAAAAAATTAACAATGAATTTGCAGAACATTGTTTTATATAAGAGACATTAAGTAGCATTTAAATGATATTGAAAAAGAAAGTACATCTTCCTTAAATGACCTACTCTTCTGCAGTGATTAGATCAGTTTTGACCAGTGGACAAAGTATGCAGACCATTCAGAATAGTATATCACCTGCCAGAGTACAGAAAAATTATTTTTTCTGGTAAATACTCCCCTAACTAAACAATTTTTGAACAACTTAATACACTTAAAGTGGTTGGGGAGAAACATTTTAATTTAAATTATAGGTTTCCAATTTAAGTAATCTTAAGAAGACTATCCTGTGTCTAAATTTTATGAGTTAAGGCAATATTACAACTACATATGCGACAACAGAAATTCTTACATGAAATAGACAAGTATACCTGCCTATCACTTTCTAATTTCTGAGTTAAACTGAGAAACCCTACAGTAAGGGTTTTTTTTTAAAGCAGTTCTTTAATTTTGTGATTACTTTAAATCACTGAAGAAAGAATAAAGGCATATAGCTTCTTTAAGAGGAATAATTGGAATTTAAAATACACTACGAACAAGTGTGAAGTAAGAGATTCCATTCTGACAATTGTAGGTCAATAAAAATAGCCTCAATATGTGTGCTTATTTTATTTTTTACTTTTTTTATTCAAATATAATTCATATGCACTTATTTTAAATTTTTGTTTGATCACTTATGACCTAAATTATTGTGACTCTTTTTTCCAAACACCTTTACTGAGATATAATTCACACATCATTCAATTCACCTATTTAAAGTGTACGACTTGGGGGGAGGAGCAAGATGGTGGAACAGTAAGAGACCTAAGTTTTGTCTGGTCCCAGGAATTCAGCTAGATAAGGGTCAAACCATTCTGAAGACCTATGAACTCAACAGATTATTGAACAAAAGAATAGCAACAACTCTCTGAACAGAAAAGCGACCACTTTCTGGAAGGTAGGACGTGCGGAGAAGTGAATCTGAGGCGATATTCGGGAGGATAGACAGCAGGGGAGGGGGCCTCCGTCCGCCACTTCTGGAAGGTGATACAGCAGCAGAGCACAAAATCGGAACTTTTAGAAGTCTGCTCCACTGAGGGACGTCACTCCAGTGGCTAAGCGGGGGATAGAACCCTCGTGGGACAGGGTGGTCTCAAGACCACCGGGGGTGCCTGAGTGCGGCAGAGCTCCCGGGTATCAGAGCAGGAAAAATGGGTGCAGAGACGGAGCCGAGGCGTGGGCTCTCAGCTCAGGGGTGCCATAAACCGTGCTGCACGGCACAGTCGGGTCACTGCTCCTCCAGCAGGGACCCAAAAAGCAGCAGATCCAAGGAGTCTCCCCTTCTTCCCCCAGGAGGAGCAGCGCGGGAGTGCACCGCAGGGATCTGCTGGGTTTGGAGACTCCACACCGAGTCGGGTGCCAGAGATAGAAATGCTCAGTCACAGGCCGGGATAGCACGGAGTGCGACCGGAGACAAGGGAGACGGGAGTGATTGACTGCTTTTCTCTGGGGCTCACTGAGGAATGGGGCCCCGAGTTCTCAGCTCCTCCGGGCAGAGATTGGGAGGCTGCCATTTTCACTCTTGTCCTCCAAAGCTGTACGGAAAGCTTGCAGGGAACAAAAGCTCCGGAGAGCAAACCCGAACACATTAGTTAGCCTGGACCAGGCAAGGGCGGGGCAATTCCCCCACTGACAAAGACATTTGGAAATCACAGCAACAGGCCCCTCCCCCAGAAGATCAGCAGGAACAGCCAGCCAAGACCAAGTTTACCAATCAGAGAACAGCAGAACGACAGCACTAGGACATACAGCACATAGAATGCATTGCTTTTTCCCCCCGATTCTTTTTTTTTATTTTTTTAATTTTAATTGTTATGTTAATCACCATACATTATATCATTAGTTCTTGAGGTAGTGTTCCATGATTCATTGTTTGTGCATAACACCCAGTGCTCCACGCAGAATGTGCCCTCTTTAATACCCATCACCAGGCTAACACATCCCCCAACTTCCTCCCCTCTAGAAC